>NW_020665057.1:4170220-4254409 GCF_002925995.2 Terrapene triunguis | reverse complement strand
CTAACTGTTGACCCTGCATGTGTAACTGGAAGCATTTCAGAGAATGTTACCATGGAGGTCCTAGACTTTGTATGGGTAGGTAGCAGGGCTGCTACTAGGAGGTCAAGCTCTTGTACCAGATAAGAAGTGGCTACAGAGCTTCTTTTATAGGGAAATACACCAGAGAGGTTTCTTCCATAAGAGCCTTTAATGCACTGCAGGCTATAGCTATTACCAACCCAGGTATTTTATACATGGGGTCATCTAGTGGCTGAACAGTTTAATACAGTCTGGTATTCCATTACAGGGCATTTTCCCTATAAAAACACTTTACAGATGAAGGAAATTAGGGATATTGTTAAAATGAAAGCCTTACTTCATACTGTATATTTCATATGCTTGAATTGTTTGTTTCTTTATTAAAAGGTAAATGGTAACTTGCTTAGTCCCATGGCAGGCAGAAGTCTCGATACTTGTAAGCATAAACAATGTTTAACTGTTTAGTGTTGCATAGTGACAGGATCATGTTAACAACTTTTACTCTCTGGGCTCATTTCTCCTATTGAAATTAACACAACACCTCTCCAATTGTGCATGTGATTAAAACAGGTTGTGCTTTTAGTCAACATTGAGATTTACAATCCTCCATTTTTCTGTAACAAGTGTTTTTTGCATGTATTTTAAAAACAACTCTTGAATTTCTAGCTTTCACGTCCCGTTTCCCCCTGGCCCCCGGCTTTTAGCTATAGTAGTTTATAATTTCTAGGAGTGTCTCTACTTATTGAGCTCTAGTTTAGGAATCCTGAGTCATATACTAAATCCTATTATTTTCCCACTCTAAGCAAGGTGGTGGGCCTTCCTGTGGAGGGGTGGGGATGAGTCATCGGTTGGAAGAAGTTAGACTAGCTCCCCTGTTAAGTTATTTGGTTTCTTTTTGATGTGTGTTTGGAAAATTTTTCTTTAACAAGCTGCCCCGATGTGAAAGGGGTATAGTAACCCTGTGCGCATGGACTCTGGGGGATGGGACAGCTCGTGTGCAAGTCAGTGCAGTTAATGTTCAACGTGCGTGCGGAGAGAGGAAGAGAGAAGGAGAGAGCTCCGAGAGGCAACGTCTCTACTACTTAGCTCCTGATTGTGATCTCAGTCCTGATCCGGCTGCTGTTGGTCCGAGTTCCTCCTGTGCTTCCTGATGTCCCTGAACACAGTGGCATGTCCGGCTCTAACCGCCCAGAATCAAGGCAGAAAATCAGATTTTGATCTGTAAAGTACAAACACCTCCATATATTATACCTTAGGGGAAAATGGGTCTGAGCTTCACGCCCTCACAAACCTTCGAGTTATATCTATATTTATCTACTTACCCCATATTTAATAAACCACTTTCTAGCTTGTTTAATTTGTTCCTTATTAATCTTTCACAGTAAAACCAGCAGGTGGCAGATCCTGACTCGGGGATAATCTGTGCCTGTGTCCTCTTTAGCAGGGGTCCTTTAATATTTTTCTAAATTACCCCAGAAGGGAGAAGGTTTAGGCTAGAATATCACTTATGTTACATCATTATTTCCAGGACATTGTCACCTCCTGTGAAATCATAACTAGAGCTGGGAGAAATTTTTCAAGATAATATTTTACATGCCAAAAAATGCAGTTTCGGGTCAACAAATTATTTGTGTCAAGTTCATTGAATTGTTTTGACCAAAAAGTTGAAATGGTTTGAAATGTTTCATCATCAATTTCTTAACTCTCTGTCATGGGGCAGCTGCTGTATGGGGAGTTGGGCTCAGTCTGCCTGTGACTGCCTTATCAAGGTCCCACCTAGAGTAATTGACTGTCCCAGGTGCCTGACTAGTAAACAAGCACCTGGACCTATAAAGGTTACCCAAGTTCAGTTAGAGGGGAACTCCAAAGGGTCTGCATTGGCTCTTCTGTTATTAAATGAGACCCTCCACAAGGAGTGCTCTGTATCATCTAATGGTCTATTTGGATGTGTTGAGATGCTGGGTGAAGAGAAAAAATCAAGTAAGGACTCACCTTCAATACCATGCCCGCCCAATCTCTTTTTTGATGTTTAGTAGGGGCAACTTATTACTTCCTGTATGTCATCTGCTCCTTTCAGGGTCAACATCTTCCTGCTATGTGGTGCCACTACCTTTTGCATCTCCACTGCTCATCCTCAAGAGTTGGTTGCTCCTCTCTGCACATCTGTCACTCTCTCCACCTCTACTCCCCTGCATCAGCCGCTCACTTGCTACCTCTGCAGCTCAACATCTTTAAGCAGAAAGCTGCTCTCACATGGTATACTGACTTTGGCTCACTACCAAATATAGTTGGAAGATTTGAACTACCAATCTAGGGGCAAAGGGATCTGCATTCCTATTGCCAACTCCCTGAATGTAGCTCTCTTGTGAATTTTTAATTATCCCCTAATCTCACCCAGTCCCAGGGCCACCCTTGCATGTTTTTAAAGCCCAATGACATTTCCGGGAACATAACTGCCAGGGGAATAAGAGACAATGTGGGTGAGGTAATATCTTCTGTCCAATAAAGTTATAACCTTATTACCTTATTACCAACAAGTTGGTCCAATAAAAGATATTGCCTCACCCACCTTGTCTCTCTAATACCCTGGGACCGACACGGCTACAACTATACTGCATACAACAATGGGAATAAGAGTCAAGAGGCATAAAGAAGGGTTTGAGATATCCTAGAATATGTATCCTGCTTTAAATTCACACCCTATCTTATTTCAAAGTAACTTTCATGTGTGGACAAGCTCCAAAACCTGACATCCTGTCATGGTAAATGTCTGCAATCAGCCATCTTGCATTTGTGATGTGGACCCACCTCTTATACACATTGAGAGCCCACTGGCTAATGGAATAATGATGCTCCACTGTATTGAATGCCACATGGCACAAAGCAGGCATCTTTGTTCTGGCCTAGTGTATTTTAGAGCTATAACTTATTCTATCATTACAGCTGTAAAACATCTGGAGTTAAAATTCTGCATGTGTCTGAGTTTCTAATTTTACAGACAGATCCCTGTGTCCAGACACCCTTTCATTAGCTATAGAGTTAATCTTTATTCTCTTCTAATCACAGTTGGTTCCATTGTTGGAGCATAGTTGGTTCACCTCCTGTTTCAATAAAAAAGGCAGATGGTTGTGCTGAGTCTTTCTTGTCTTTCTTTCAAGCACCCTTCGCCTAATGTGATGGTCTTTGGTGTTTACATGAAGCCAGAGTGGGATGCTCTTCTTTACCAGCTCAAATCTTTTACCTGGACTTCCCCATTCTCAAGAGTGACTCTCAACAGTTAACCCCACGGTGAGATTACAGGGAAGCAATGTCATCATAAGACAATGTTATAGGGTTGTCAACTTTCTAATCGCACAAAACCTAACACCCTTGCCCTGCCCCTTCTCCGAAGCCCCGCCCTGCTCACTCCATCCCTCTTCCCTCCATCACTTCCTCTTCCCCACCCTCACTCACTCGCTCACTTGCACTAGGCTGGGGAGGGTCAGTTTTCGACTGGGTGTTCCAGTTGAAAACTGGACACCATGACAAAGAAGGGGAGAGGTTTCAGAGCTGGGAGGAGAGGGTGAGGTGGGAAGGAGAAAGAGTCTTAAGTTGAAGGTTGGGCAGAAAGAGGTGTTCTGAGCCTGGGGTGTTTTAAAACTAAGGAGAAAAGAGGCTTTTGAGTTTGATATGGCTGAATGTGAGGGTTGACTGTGGGAGGCAAGGGTCTGGTGGGAAATGGATGCTGAGGATGTAGGATCGGAGGGAGCAGAGGCAACTTGGGGGAAGACCTGAGCTGGGATCGGAATCAATTGGGTTGGCAGGGATGAGTGTAGGTGGATGAAGATTAGTGTGGATGAATTTGTGGTGTATTGAGGAGAATTGGCATGATAGCTAGATTGGAGGGGGAGAGTTTGGGAGAAGGAGAGAACAGTGAAACGATCACAGGGATAAATGCTGGTCTCTTCCCTTTACAGTAGAGCATCCCAGCTTTCCATTCTGAAAGGGGGAGTGTGGTAAGAATGTGTGACCCTGGCAGGCCACCTGCCAGTTTTTGCCAAGGCTGCAGGGCAGGTATTAGCTAAGAACTGACGCTCATAGCTGGAGACCAGACCAGTTCACTTATGCATTAAAACAATAGGATTTAGCTCAAAATAGGTATTAGTCTTATAAGAACGTTTTTAGTGTTTAAACTCTATAGAATGTTGCTGCATGCATTTGCAATGTCTGTATTCCATGCTATAAGGAAATATGTAAGTTTTGCTTTATAACTTTGAAAGTGTTTGCTGTGAACTCAGATGGGAAGATTGTTTTATTTCCTTCATTCAGCCTCCAAGTCCATAGGAAGCGCTTCCTTGCACATAGCATTTCCAAGGTGCAATAGGGCCATTAACCAATCCTTTGTATTGAGATGT
This sequence comes from Terrapene triunguis, assembly GCF_002925995.2. Classification (NCBI taxonomy): domain Eukaryota; kingdom Metazoa; phylum Chordata; order Testudines; family Emydidae; genus Terrapene; species Terrapene triunguis. The sequence continues at coordinate 4,249,997 of NW_020665057.1, read as the reverse complement.
TCCTTGAAGGCCCATCTCATTTTGATAGTTCTTCTAGACAGACAGGCACTGGGGAGGCGGGGGAAAGTTACAGGAAAGTTTTCCATCTCTTTGCTGTTTGAACTCTCGCAGGGCCAGAGCCACTAAACTGAAGCCAGATATTCCCTGGGGTTACCCTGGGTCGGTCCGAAAGACATTTTGAATTGACAGATCACTACAGTTCTGTTACCCTTAGGATTTAGATTGCAACTCATTTGTGGGTATGTTTGCTTGTTTTAACCTGTAAATAATGCATTTATTTATTTTTCTTAGTTAATAAACCTTAGTTTATTTTAGGATTGGCTACAGGCACTGTCTTTGGTGTAAAATCTAGGTACCGATTGATCTGGGGTAAGTGACTGGTCTCTTGGGACTGGAAACAATCTGAATAGTTTATAATTTTTGGTGTAAGTGACTAAGTCCAGCTTGCCTGGGTGGCAAGATAGACTGGAGAGTCTAAGGGGACTGTTTGTGGCTCCATGGTAAGACTGTTACAGTGATCCAGGAGTTCACATTTGTTACTGACTTGGTGAAATCTAATTATAGAACACACCAGCAGTTTGGGGTGTCTGCCCTGTTTTTGACAGTCTGCCCTGAGGTAGGTACTGACAGTTATGAGCCACTCCAGCCAGCATGACAGTGAACAGGCAGCATTTTTCTTCCTACTTTGCCAACTTCCTTGGTCCCTCACTAAAACCTTTCTCCCATGATTCCTTGTCTTAGTTCCTGATTTTACACTGTGAAAAGCTAGCCAATCCCCAAAGGTGGGGAGGGGGACAGATGCCACTCATTGATTCTTCCTCTGTAGAGAGAGAACTGAATTCATGTCTCCCATATCCTAGGCTTTTCCCCTAACCACTAAACTCAGATTTTACTCTTCCCAAGAACAGAGAACTCTCCTTCTAACATGAATTGATTCAGAATAACTCTGTTCAAGCTAATAAAGTTTCTCCATTTCTGATATACACTGATCAGCATCTGGCCAGCTTGATTTTTCATGTCATGTCATGACAGAAGAATTCCAATTAATTTATATATAATGTAAAAAGAAATTAAGTTTGTTAGGCCTTTAAATTAACATACCCCCCAGAGAAAAATGCATAAGTACTAATGGTAAGCTACAAGCCCCAACCTTTCTAGCATAGACACAGCCCCTGTTATGTTCTGGTAAACTTTATTCAAGTGGAAGAAGTTATCTTGGGTATTACACTGAGAAATGGTTGTCTGATATTTTACAAAATCTCCCCCCTCAGTTTAACAAATAAATATTGTTCCATAAGAGAAGACTCAGAAAACTAATTAAACAAGGTTCTTATTGCTGCATTTCCTCTACCGATTCTTTCTAAAGCGAAGGATTTGCAAAGCTGCAGAAGGCATTGCTCTCTAAATTGGCAGACCCAATGGATCTTCAAGAAAATAGGTTCCTAATTTTGTGAATCCTGAGGCCTACCTGTTTATGTTGCTCTGTGGGCCCCCATGCAAACTGGCATCATGACTCTAGCATATGCTGGTACTGGATATCGAGCAGGTGCTCTGGAGGGATCTCTGTGGGAGTTAATGTTTTCAGCAACATTACCTTCATGATGGATTTCTAGTCAGAAACTGGCAATGTCCTGAAGGGAGCCTGCTGCAGAGTATGACTATTCCTTGGCTTCAACATTTTCCACTCACCTGGAACTCTGTGGAGTTTGGGTAGCACCGACTAGCCTAGGATTATGACAAAGCTAACCAACAAATTAGGGGAATATGCAAGGGCACACTGAAAGATAAAAGTATAGATGCATTCCTGGACCCTCATCTTGGAATGTGGCTGTGTGGAGGGCCGGAGGTTTGGCTGAGAGTCACAATTTGCAGGATGTCCTTTCCCTGTGAGGTTTTTCAAGCATGTGTACAGAAGCACCACCTAGCTAGATTCCTCTTATGGCTCCAATTTCTACATAGTTTTGAGAACTAATTGCAGAACAAACTCCAAACACACAAACCCTCAACTTCCCTACCCAAACAGCCTCCTATTTCTCACTGGGGGTTTTACAAACCCTAAAATGATCTGCATATGAGGGTATAGTTGGATAACCTAAAACATCACTTTTGCTAACTGACAGATTGCTGTGATAAAATAGCAGTGGACATGTGCAATTGTCTTTTTTTTTTTTTTTAAGTTTCATTTTTGTCAGTTAAAGATGTTCCCAAGAGGGGCTGTTGCTGATTCTTCAATCTTGGTGAATAGGAAAAAAACCTCTTCAATTAGCTACATAAGCCTTTTTCCAAATGTCAAAATGGTTTCCTATACAAAGGTGTGTATTCCCTTGCAGTTCATTGTTCATTTTAATTCATCCTGCTCAACCCATATTACAATGGTAGAATTAATAAAAAAGTATTTCAGAAATCTTGTAATGTGAAAAATGGAAAACCCACTTTCTAAAGATACCACATACCAAAACTCACTTTTCAAAGGGAAGCTAGATTATGACACTGAGAGATGGATTCCAGCACTTTCTGGGCTTTGAAAGACCTGATGTAGTCTTGAGAAAGATGACTCATTAAATCCTCATAGCTCTAATCCTGTGTTACACTAGTGACCACCAAGGGAAAGGGATATATTGTATGATGAAAACTAGCTCTAATATTTTGCTTCCCAGCAGTATAATCCACTTGGAAAACTTATTTGCATATAATTTATAACCATTTAACATTTCTAATGAGCTCAGCCAGTATTTTATTCATTCTAAAAATTAAGAGTGAGCCCCCTATAATATTCCTGGATAAACAGTGTTTTTAAAAATCATCCCATATCTCTGTGGTATATCAATTTATAGCATGAGATCATTAAACAGCTTTTAACTGTTGACAACTTCATAGAATGATGGTGTGACCAAGGTCCTAGTGGGGGCCAGCTATGGTCACTCAGTTAGGGTGAACTGCAAAGAATGGGGCAGCCAAACCCCCAAAAGCTGGTGGATAGTCCAATACTTAGATTCACCAAACCAGCATAAAACAGCTTATTTATTACCTTACTGGTTACTCAGAAGTCCAAACAACACAGTTCCCTTAAATTGATCCAGCCTCAGGCCTCCATCCAAGTACCCACGTCAAATATGATGAAAATTTGTGTAAACCTTATTTCATCATATAAAAGAAAAGGTTCTACCAATCCCAAAGGCTCAGACACATTACCTCCCAGGTTAACGAATGTTTCAGATCTTACCCAAATACACACTACAGCCAATTCTTATTAACTAAACTAAAATTTATTAAAAAACAAAAGAGAGAGAGTATGGTTAAAAGATCAACATACATACAGACATGAGTTCAATTCATTGAGGTTCAGATTCACAGCAGAGCTTTGTAGTTGCAAAGAGTTCCTTTAGAATTCAGGTCATAGTCCAATGCCCAAATCTCATATTCAGGGCGTACCATCAGCATAACTGGGACCTCAGTCTTGCGACTCAACCTTCCCCTGATGAAGTCTAAGCAGATCTGAGATGACAGAATCAGGACCCAAGGATCTTTTATACAATTCCTTGTCTCTTTGACAAGTTGGGGGGCGGGGAACAAAAGGTAATTAGGATGACTTTGAAGAAGGTCCATCACCGGTACTTAGCTATACGAATTACCATAAGGCCATTTGCTTTTTCCTCCACCATTCACAGTGCATTTCAAATAGAGATCAATACCGAGATAGCCCGTGTTTACAATTCATTTAAATGATATCAGAATACAGCATAGATGGGGACTGTTGATTACATTGTCCACCCTACTCATACATCTGTAAATACACAAAAACACAAACATTATCTCTCCACATGTCTTTTGAAGGTTATTTATTTTGCAGGATGTTTAACCCTTTCTAGCCATGCATCACAGATGGCCTGTAGTTAAGGTGTGAGACTAGAATTGGGCTGCACTGAACTGGTCAGGCCAGCAGAAACTCACTATTGGATACTAGTGAGGCTCTTGCCTTCTTGCATTGGGATGCTGTTAGGATCACAGAATGCTACTTTATTTCTATTTTAAATATTTTGGAGATCTTCGGATATTATGAAGATGGGAGCCACATCAGTACCTAACTGGAACAGGATTTTCCAGGAACTAAAACTCTACATAAACTTGTGCTGAAACTGGGTTATCAGGAACTATTTAAATACAATCTGTACTTTGATTTCTGCTAGTGTTGCTGATTGTCTGCTATGTGGTAATCTAAGTCTCTCTTTCACTCTCTCGCCTCATATATGTTTTCTTGGTTTGTTTTCTCTGAGGCAGTGCTACTTGTAGGGCCAGGTCTTATGGCTCTCCCTAAAACCACATCGTTTATGCAAGTTTCCTTGCCACAAGTGTTGGTGAGGTACTTGTAAATCCCTTGCCTTCACCTGGCTGCTCAGTTACTACTATGCTTCCATCTTTCTTATCACTCTTAGACGGTACCTTAAGCTATCCTGGCTATACAAATAGCACTGCCTCAGAGAAAACCAAGAAAACACTGAAATTTTTCCAAAGCCATCCTTGAAATAAATTCCTTGACCCATAGAATCATAGAATATTAGGGTTGGAAGAGAGCTCAGGAGGTCATCTAGTCCAATTCCCTGCTCAGAGCAGGACCAACACCAACTAAATCATCCCAGCCAGGGCTTTGTCAAGCTGGGCCTTAAAAACCTCTAAGGATGGAGATTCCACCACCTCCCAAGGTAACCCATTCCAGTGCTTCACCACCCTCCTAGTGAAATAGTGTTTCCTAATATCCAACCTAGACCTCCCCCACTGCAACTTAAGACCATTGCTTCTCGTTCTGTCATCTGCCACCATTGAGAACAGCCTAGCTCCATCCTCTTTGGAACCACCCTTCAGGTAGTTGAAGGCTGCTATCAAATCCCCCCTCACTCTTCTCTTCTGCAGACTAAATAACCCCAGTTCCCTCAGCCTCTCCTCATAAGTCATGTGCCCCAGCCCCTAATCATTTTGGTTGCCCTCCGCTGGACTCTCTCCAATTTGTTCACATCCCTTCTGTAGTGGGGGGACCAAACTGGACACAATACTCCAGGTATGGCCTCACCAGTGTCGAAAAGAGGGGAATAATCACTTCCCTCAATCTGCTGGCAATGCTCCTACTAATGCAGCCCAATATGCTGTAGGCCTTTTTGGCAACAAGGGCACACTGCTGACTCATATCCAGCTTCTCATCCACTGTAATCCCCAGGTGCTTTTCTGCAGAACTGCTGCTTAGCCAGTCAGTCCCCATCCTGTAAAGGTGCATGGGATTTTTCCTTCCTAAGTGCAGGACTCTGCACTTGTTGTTTTTGAACCTCATCAGATTTCTTTTGGCCCAATCCTCCAATTTGTCTAGGTCCCTCTGGACCCTATCCCTACCCTCCAGCATATCTACCTCTGCTCCCTGCTTAGTGTCATCTGCGAACTTGCTGAGGGTGCAATTAATCCCATCACCCAGATCATTAATAAAGATGTTGAACAAAACCGGCCCCAGGACCAGCCCCTGGGGCACTCCGCTTGATACTGGCTGCCAACTAGACATGGAGCCATTGATCACTACCCGTTGAGCCCAACAATCTAGCCAGCTTTCTATCCAATCCATACTTCTTTAACTTGCTGGCAAGAATACTGTAAACCTGATCATAAAAGGCAATATATAGGAGGGAGAGAGAGAGATTAGATAGCGTGGACAATTAGTGCAGAAATCAAAGTACAGATTATTTAAACAGGTCTTGATAACCCAGTTTTCAGTACAAGTTTATGTAGTGTTTTAGTGCCTGGAAGATCCTGTTGTGAGGTACTTATATGGCTCCCATTTTCATGATATGATATCTGAGCATCTCCAAAGTATTTAAAATAGAAATAAAGTAGCATTCTGTGATTCTAACAGCATCCCAATGCAAGAGGGCAAGGAACTCACTGGTACCGGGTAGTGAGTTTCCACTGGCCTGACAAATTCAGCATAGCCCAATACTAGTCTCATACCTTCACTACAGGCCATCATTCTGTGAAGACATCAACAGTTAAAAGTTGTTTAATGATCTCATACTATAAATGGATATACCATAGAGATTTGGGATAATTTATGGTTTATTGTAATAAATGATAAATCCAGTGTCTCTGTTCATGATTTTTGGTGTCCAGAGACACTGCATTTATGGTTTATTACAACAATCTGTAACCTACTAACCCCTTCTTTTTGTCCTATGACTTTACATAAGAACATAAGAATAGCCATACTGGGTCAGACTAAAGGTCCATCTAGCCCAGTATCCTGTGGCAAATGCCAGGTGCCCTACAGGGAATGAACAGAACAGGTAATCATCAAGTGATCCATCCCCTCTCGCCCATTCCCAGCTTCTGGCAAAGAGAGGCTAGGGACACCATCCCTGCCCATCCTGGCTAATAGCCATTGATGGACCTATCCTCCATAAACTTATCTAGTACTTTTTTGAACCCTGTTATAGTCTTGGTCTTCACAACATCCTCTGGCAAGGAGTTCCACAGGTTGACTGTGCGTTGTATGATAAAATACTTTTTTGTTTTAAATCTTCTGCCTATTAATTTCATTTGGTGACCGCCTAGTTCTTGTGTTATGAGAAGGAGTAAATAACACTTCCTTATTTACTTTCTTCATTCCAGTCATGATTTTATAGACCTCTATCATATCCCTCCTTAGTTGTCTCTTCTGCAACCTGAAAAGTCCCAGTTTTATTAATCTCTCCTCATACGGAAACCGTTCCATACCCCTAATCATTTTTGTTGCCCTTTTCTGAACCTTTTCCAATTCCAATATATCTTTTTTGAGTTGGGGCAACCACATCTGCATGCAGTATTTAAGATGTGGGCCTACCATGGATTTATATAGAGGCAATATGATATTTTCTGTCCTATTAGCTATCCCTTTCTTAATGATTCCAATGTTCTGTTTGCTTTTTTGACTGCTGCTGCACATTGAGTGGATGTTTTCAGAGAACTAGCCACAATGACTCCAAAATCTCTTTCTTGAGTGGTAACAGCTAATTTAGACCCCGTCATTTTATGTGTATAGTTGGGATTATGTTTTCCAGTGTGCATTACTTTGCATTTATCAACACTGAATTTCATCTACCATTTTGTTGCCCAGTCACCCAGTTTTGTTAGAGATGTAACTGTAGAGGTGTTAACGGGCCACTCTACCTTGAATTGTCCCTTACAATAGGTTCTACCTACTTATGCTACACAACCTGTTCCACTTTGCATTTTACTGTGATGCTGGGAGTTCCTTTCCCAGACCTGAAGAAGAACTCTGTGTGCCTCAAAAGCTTGTGTTTCTCATCAACAGAAGTTGGTCCAATAAAAAATATTACCTAACCCACCTTGTATCTCTAGTAAACTAATTAAGTCTAGGCTCTAGAATGTGTGTTATGTTTTTATTTTATATGTAATCATTTGTTCCCAATAATTCTTATCTTTTGAATCTCTGCTCTTCGTTAAATAAACTTTAGCTTTTTTCACTTTCAACATATTTAAGTAATGTGTGTTAAGCAGAGCTGTGATCTGAGGTGTAACTGGTAAACTGAGGGGTACTATTCCTTTAGGAGCAGCAAATCTGTGAATTCTGAGAGTGTTCAGGGGACCAGGGGCTGGACACTCCAGGGGGTTGCTCAGAGGTCTCCAGGGTTGGAGCATGGTTATCGCTAACTTGCAGAGGGACAGCAGAGCTTCTGCAGGTCAAGAGGCAAGTGCTTGCATTGCTCATGGCCAGTGGAATCAGGGAGCTGACCCATGGCAGGCACAGGCAAGGCTTGCTCATGCTAAGGGCAGCTGGTAGCGAGGCACCTCACAACCCTGGGTACGCCGTGGAAGCATCACAGCATGCAACTGAAAATAAATAGAAAATCTCAAACATAAATTAAGCTGAATATAGTAGCTAGACTAACAGTGTGGGAAACAGTTAACTAGGCCTGACCTAATTCAACCTAGTAGTAAAACAGAAGGACATTTTTAAGTCTTAGTTCTGCAGCTGGATGCTCTTTCTCTGTCAATCTATGGAAGTCTGTGTGAGATGACTCATTAATCCAAGGATAGAATCCAAGGACTGTGACTGTCAATCTCCATCATGGTCAGTGTGTCCCTAGGTAACAAGGGATCATCTGTTTATAGTTCTTGAAAAGCTTCCCCTTCACCATCCCCAGTGTTAAGTTCTTCATTAGCAGGCTGGATGTTACCTTATCGTTCACTTCAGACCTCAATGCACAATTACAATAAATGTATTTCTTAAATCCATAAATTTATTAATACTGACTTGCTAATTGTTTATTTATTTCTGACTTGCTAATAATTTATCTGGGCACATTTCCAACAGTTTTCCCATTTCAAAGAACTCCTACACTTGCGTAAGTGATTTAAACTTTAGATGAATACATAAACCTCGCAAGTTGGTACCTCTGAGAAGGTATCTTTCTAACTTGTAGTTGTGAGTGAAACATTCTCCTTAGAACAGGGCCTTTGTCAGATAACATACAATGTACAGACATATGTAAAATGTCTAATTTATATGGTAAATATAATACATATCAGTGATTCAAAGTACAGATTGTCACTATCATTTCTCTTACATTTAGCACAAGTGATAAAGCAGTTGCTTAGGGACCTGTGAGTTCTCTCTTTTCAACTTCCATTAAGAAAAGGTTCCTAGAATATAAAATAACAGAAAAGCAGGGGTCCAATGCGGTCTTGACTTCAGTAAGATCAGGCACTGTGAGAGTATAATATTATCATTAGAACACTTCAGTGATTGCTTTTATTTTAATTTTATTTTTGTTATGTTTTTGCTTTTCTTCTTTCCCTGTTTTGTAAGTTCCCTTGGCCCCACCACTCCCTCTTCACCTGTTTGCAGTGGTGGCCAGCTATAGCTGGGCGCATGCATCATTCTAATGGGTGTACAAATTACATAAGCTGGACCTTTGATTATAGGCATCAGTGAGGAATCAGTGCCCTCAGATTCTCTACAACCCCAGCTTTTAATGGAATGTCAGATGATATCACAAATAAACATTTTAATATGCATTTTTTAAACATTTTTCTTCTTTTGGGCACAATCAAAATAGGGCTAGTACTTTTGTAAATCAGTCTTAAGAGGCAAATGTGTGTCACAAATTCCTAACACTGCATTGGCACAATGCATTGCAAAGTGATGGTGGTATATTAAAATATCATCCTGTCAGGATATAGCTTGCTGTTATTCTACAACCTGAGGACAATGCAGCAGAATCACACATTGTGCCGCAACAAAATGATGTTAAGGTGTCACAGTGTAATGTGACAATGGTGCAATGTGTCGTGACAAGTTTTCATCATGTCATGATGTAACATGGTGATGATGTGAAGCAACGTGTGTCAAAAAATCCTTGATGTGGTATGACAATGTTGTGGTTCAACAGTCGGGTGTTACGGCAGCATGTCTTCACTTCCCCTTTCTGCCTCTGGTTCCCTTCCCAGCTTTGTCTTGTCTATCTTGATTGTATATAGCTCAATGCAGGCCCTATCTCTTACTGGGTGCATGAACAGGGCCTTGCCGGCTGTTGGCAGTACTGCAATACAACTTGTACAACTAAATTAAGCTGTGATGCTGTGCGCTGATGGGGAAACCCCCTAACTGCTACACTGAGCTGGCACAACCCCGTGCCGCGGTTCCAGTCTGGGTCCTGGTTACACCTGAGGCCAGGGGCTTGGGGAGGACAAGGGGGCTGCTCCCTATGCAGGGATTTCTAGGGAGCCCCCCAAGCCAGGCTGCTTTGGGGGGAGGCTGGAGGGACCCAGCCAGCTGCCCCGGGGATCTGCGTGAGGCTGGGCCTGGGCTACCAGCAGCACATCAATCACCCATCGCACTCCCTCCCTCTGCCCCCGGGCCTGGCGCCTCCCACCGTCTCCCCCCTGCCCGGCTCTAGGGGACAAAAGAGCGAAGGGCCGCGGGGCTAGAGCGGCAACACCGGAAGCGCCCAAACCCATCCCTGCCCTTCCCTTTCGTGTGTGTGCGTGGTACAGCCGGCTTCTCGCGCGTCACAATCGAGCGGCGCGCGCGCTCTCTACCCTGTGCGTAGCAGAAGGCTAGTGCGCGCGTCGCTGCTCCTCCTATAGGTCCCTTCTGCCGTATCGGCGATTCGGCGCGTGCCCGCCCCTTCCTCTCCCAGCTGGCGCTCGCGCACGAGCAACTGAGAGCTCAGCGCGAGCCGGTAGCATTCGAAGAGTCTCTTCTCCGCCACTCACCCCCCACACTCCGTTTGGAAGCCCCCCCCCCCTCGCGCGCGCCCTTCTCCTGGCGATGGAACGGCCTGGGAGTCAGAGCAAGAAAGTCAAGTTGAGCAACGCGGTGCAAAGCTGGGTGAGCGGCTTGGGGAGCTGCACCGGTACTGCAGGGGCGGGGGGAGGAGGAAGAGAAATTGGGAAACTGGTGGCTCTCTGTCTGCCGGTGCTGATGTGGCATTGCTCATCTGTAGACCTGGTTGCTGAGCTCGAGAGAGGCAGCAGCAGCCTGTGTCCCCGGCTCGCGGTCCCCATTGCACGGGCTGGGTCTGCACTTTGCAAAAGGTGAGGGGTGGCGAGGGAGGATGTGCGTGCCGTTTGCACTGGGGGTGTGTGTGTTTCGAGCGACGGTGACTTGAATCCTTGGTACTTGGATGGGATAGGGTGTGGCGGTGCAATCGGATTGTAAATGTCTCATTGAAACGTCAGAATCTCCCTACCCAGAGAATGTAAATGTTGGCTTAAAATGAATATACCCGTGAAAGTCTACCTCCCCCAGGCGAGTGAGACTGGGTACCAGCACATCTCTTCATTCCCTGGGGCTCTGCCTTCAGGGGTCGTTCTTTATGTTTTGAAAGTTGTACTCCGGGGGAAGAGGTAGGAAGTGGGGTTTGCACAGGAAAAAATGCAGATTTCAGGCTTTCACTCCTGTCTTTTGAACCTTGGTTCCTCTGCTTCAGATATGTTGGAAGAGGGAAAGATGAAGGATTCAATGTACATCCATGCATGCATCCGACGAAGTGGGCATCCACCCACGAAAGTTTATGCTCCAATACAGCTGTTAGTCTTAAAGGTGCCACAGGACTCTCTGTTGCTTTTTACAGATCCAGACTAACACGGGTACCCCTCTGATACTTGACTCAATGTTCAATGTAACCATTCATAAATCTGGGGCAGCTTAAGACTGAGGTTCTTTGTAATGTGGTGGCTAAATGGAAAACTGTCAAAATAAGATTTAAGCCAAACAATGAAAACCATGGTTCTTATTCATAGAAGTGTGGGCATATGGGCAGATCAATTTACAGTGCAGGCCAAAGACTAGCAAACCAGGGAGAAAGAAGAAGCCTTCCCCGAGAACACTTATGTTATTTTTGGTACAGTGAATGAAAATGATTGGGAGTTTGAAAATAATTCTATATTTAAGCAGATGTTATTTGGAGAGATTGGCCTCTATTCCTTGCCATAATAAGTAATATTTCTTACTATACCATTAATATTGTAGAAATAATCAAGCAGCTAGTGTCAAAGTATTGCTCTGTAGTTTCCTACAAATTCCTTTGGTAAGGAAACTTCAAAATTGAAAACTAGTATGTCTTGATGTAGGACCACATGAATGTTAGACAAAACAGGTGGGATCTCTGTTCCTAAATTGTTTGGTGTTCAACTCTTTCCTTTGGTATTATTTAGAGATAATACTGTTGGTCAGAACATGTGCCTGTAAGTTGTTTCCATACTAACTTATTGCATCAAATTGTTGGAAGTTCTTAATTCTGTGTCAAGAATGAGGAACACATGACATATTTTTAATCTTTTGCTCTTAAACTGTTTGTGTTCAGTTATTCTGGTTTCCAGTGTAGGAGAACCCTCTGATCCAAAATCATTGTTGTAATTGACTGCAATGGGTTTATGTAAGAATGAATTTTGTTCTTTGTCTTCACCTACACCTCTATATAACGTGACCCGATATAACACGAATTCGGATATAACGCAGTAAAGCAGCACTCCGGGGGGGGGGGGGGGGGCGGCTGCGCGCTCCGGCGGATCAAAGCAAGTTCAATATAACGCGGTTTCACCTACAACCCGGTAAGATTTTTTTGGCTCCCGAGGACAGCCTTATATCGGGGTAGAGGTGTAGTATTTTATGAGGAGTCCTTGTGGCACCTTAGAGACTAACAGATTTATTTGGGCATAAGCTTTTGTGGGCTTCATCATAAATTTGTTAGTCTCTAAGGTGCCATAAGGACTCCTCATTGTTTTTGCTGATACGGACTAACACGGCTATCACTCTAAAACCTAGTATTTTATGACATTCTGGGCAGTGGCATTAAGGGAATACTGGTTAAAATCAAATATTTAAAAAAAACAAAACAAAACAAGTTACTAGCAACTCCATATGTTTTTAAAACATTTAAAAAAAACCCAACCTGCTGGTTACTGTTCCTGCTGGTGTTTTATTTAACTGAAAAGATATGTAAGGCTAGTCACTCTTATCTTTGTTTTATAGACAGTTTCACTTTTTCCTGAGTCAGTTCATTGCCCGAGTTATAAACACTGCAGGGGATGTTTTTGTTTTGGTCTCATCTGGAATTTTAACACCGTCCTCCCCCATGTCTGTTGGTTTTAGGGTTGTATAAAGTCACTTGCTTACCAAATCTAAATTGTCAGGGGCAAATTTGCCTCAGCCGTGTCACTTAATTTTAGCAATGTTTTTATTCATTAAAACAGCTGATATCAATAGTCCAAGTACATTGTTGAGTTTTCTCTAGTACTGTGTAATAATTAACTGTGGTGATGTGACTAACCTGCAAAGGTAAAGTAGCAAATGCTATTAACTTCACCAATATGTGCTGGATGTTCCCCTAAGCCAAGCTACTGTGGAAGTCAGCATGATACTTAAAAACATACTTGTTTCTTTAAGGTCCTACTATGTTCATCAATCTCCTATATTGATATGATGACCAATTGTGCAGTGTGCCACAGAGGTGGGAAGCTTCCCAGAGCATAGGCTCCAGTCCAAGCCTGAAGGTTTACACCGCAGTTAAACAGCCCCTTATTCCAAGCTCCATGAGCCCAAGTCAGCTGGCACAGTGTAGATGTGGCCTGTAATTGCAGTGTAGACCTGGCCTAGGATAACAATGGCTGAGCCATCAATGGGGCAAGATTCAACCTGTATGGGATTTTTTTGGATGAGCTGAAAGAAGCTACCTGGGTGTATCAGTGGAAAAAGTTGATGGTTTGGGAAAACTCACTCAGACTGAAGGATCATGTTGAACGTGGTGCAGGCTGTTTCTCCCAATTCAGAGGGGGGAAATAAGCCAGACCTGCCTGAATTATAGGGATAGAGTGGTTGAGCTTAGATAAGGAAATACAAGTGACCGACTCTGTTGTTTTATATTTTGGCTCTGCTTGCTGTGTACTGTTGGGCAAAAGAATAAACAATACTTTGTGTTGAAGTTAAAACAACGAGGAGTACTTGTGGAACCTTGGAGACTAACAAATTTATTTGGGCATAAGCTTTCGTGGGCCAAAACCCACTTCATCAGATGCATGGAGTGGAAGAAAACAGTAGGCAGGTATATCTACACAGTACATGAAAAGATGGGAGTTACTTTACCAACTGGGGGGTCAGTGCTAATGAGACAATTCAATTAAAGTGGAGGTGGGCTAGTTTCAACAGACTCCAGTGAGAAACTGCAGAACTGGAATTAATTTGCCAAACTGGACACCATCAAATTAGGACTGAATAAAGACTGGGAGTGGATGGGTCACGACAAAAACTAATTTCCCCGTACTAATTTCCCCATACTGTTACTCACACCTTCTTGTCAATTGTTTGAAATGGGCCACCCTGTTTACATTGGCCTCATTACCACTACAAAAGTGATTTTTCCTCCCTCGGTATTCTACTGTTGAGAATAGCCCACTTCAACTTTAATTGAATTGTCTCGTTAGCACTGACCCCCCCACTTGGTAAGGCAACTCCCATCTTTTCATGTACTGTGTAGATATACCTCCCTACTGTTTCTTTTCCCACTCCATGCATCTGATGAAGTGGGTTTTAGCCCACGAAAGCTTATGCCCAAATAAATTTGTTAGTCTCTAAGATGCCACAAGTACTCCTCATTGGTTTTGCTGATACAGACTAACACGGCTGCTACTTTGAAACCTGTGTTGAAGTTGTTGTTCATTCACTTTAATCAGCTGCTGTCATGGGCTTCCGAAGGGAAACTCTTGTAGATTCCAAATCCCAGTTGGACCTGCAGAAGTAGTCATGGTTGGTACCCAGCAAGCTGTAGCCCAGGGCCTGGTCCAAGAGTAGCCAATGTGTAGAATTCAACCTCAGGAGAGAGCAAGGCCTGACACCTGTGTTGGGGTATACTTCTTGGGGTCTCACGGAGGAACAGCAGTACATAAGCCCAGTAACAGTGGCAGTGTTGCATTTATGGCCTTTAGGCTGTTAAAAATCTTATAGTATAAAGGTGCTGCTGAATTTGGCCAACAAGAATGGCTCAATTATATAAATCTAATTATATCCCTTCAGTGTTGATTCACATCTGTAGATAAACCTTATTATATTGGCACCATTCATTTTGATATACATAAAGGCTTTCTCAGCATTTATATTGTAAAATATAAATCCCTGAATAAATTAACTATTCACTTCTTCAGACTGAAATTAGACGTACATAAACTTATTGCCAGGAAACACTGTCTTCAAGTAGAGCCAAAAAAACTGACTGTCTTTAGACTTTGTGTACTTATTATTTTAGCACTTTTTGGTCTTTTTGCAACCCTTCAGATTATAATTTGAAATTTTACATTTAAAATCAACTTAATATTTTGGAAAACTGCACATTTTGAGTGATCATTGTTAATTTTTCATAACATTTAAGTGTGATATGCAAAATTAAAAATATTGCATATTGCGGATTGGTGCAACAGTAATATTGATTTGCGTAACTTTAAGATTCCAAAAGTAGGATTTCCAAAAGCACCCAAGTGACTTAAGAACACAAGTCTTATTGAACTTCAGTGACTTACGTGCTTTAGAAAATCCCACGTTAAATAAATAATGTGTAAGTGTTATGAGTATGTTTACCTAAGATAGTAAGTGTATGTTACATGCTTCTCTGAGATTTTTTCCTTACAAAAGAAAATTATTTTGAAGTATTCAGACTGGGATGTCCTTGTTTTATTGTCCTTGTAATGAAGGAATGTAATATTCCCAGGTTGTTGTATAGATATTTTTGTATCAATGGTATATAAACATTTTTTGGAAAATCAGTATTTATAGTGTGGGTCTATTGGAACATTTACTCTTTCACAAGTGAATGGCTTATTTCTGTTAAACGCGACTGGGTGGGCAGGACTGAATGGATACTCTTGTTCTCTTCTACTGCAGTGCCAGCTGTTCCAAATACATATTTTTTTCTTCTTTGAAATCAGGAAGTGAGTCTAGCCAATCAGCTTTCTGGAGTATCTCCAATTTATTATATGTACCCGAACTAGTTTGTTTCTTGAATCTATTCCAAAGTTGTCTGGCTACTGAATTAATACATTGGTTGTAGCTTTATAAAAGCCTCCTTGTTAACTTCCGCAGGCAGATAGAGCAAGAATTGGGAAACCCGCTTGCTTACTTTTCAAGTGGGAATCTTACATTGAAACTGAAGAAGTCTGAACCATTAGTTAGTGTGAAATTCAAACTTTCATTTAAAAAAAACAAAGGTGCATTGGTGCACTATTGTTATCTTTAATTAGAAAGAACAACAGCCCTAGTGTTCCTGCGGCTGCTCTTAGTTTTGCTAGCACAGTAAGATTGACTGGACACTTTTGCATTTCAGTGCAACCCTATGGGCAGCATTAAAACTGGCAGGAATCATGACAATTTTGCTCAACTTTCCCAAGCAGCTGATCCTAAGCCCTAGAGCTGTTGCTGTGGATCAGGCTGGTAGTCATTGCCTCACATCTTACTCCCCTCTCTTTTTTTGTGCTGTTACCTAGCTGGTTGGTTTATACCTCTGACTCAGATGATCGGTAAATTTCTGGAGCCCTGAGGTCAGCTGGAAAACATGCCCACAGAATTATTGAAAAATCTTTTTGTTCTGGAGGTATTTAAATCTCCCAAGTGTTCAGATGTTGAAAATTCGTCACCAAAAATCAAGCTGAACACAGAGGTCTATGTCAGCTCTCCCAACCCTTCCCTTTTCCAGCCAAAAATGCTAGAGAATCATAGTTTGTCAAACATAATGCAACATGCCCAAGTATAGACTGCAAAATAAACATGCCAAGGTTAAGATGTGGTACAGAAAGGGAGGTAATTTTCCATTATTTAGGGCAATGGTGCTAGGGCTACTGTGAATCATTCACTATCAATAATCCTGTTTTCTGTAGCACCGGCTGCACAACTTGGTGGTAGGCTGTCTAGACTAGGAAAATTTGTATTGCATCAAAACCGGCTTAATTTCCCAATTATGTTCAATTGAGAACAAATTAATAAAGTCATTAAATCTTAGTGCAACTCTGTATTAAAAGCTGCTCTCAAGAGATTTAGTCCAGATTCAGCTTTCATTTGGAGTTATGCGGGTTTTGTCATTTACTTGAGAAGGAATAGTATTGAGCCCTTTGGTTTTAAAGGTGAACTGCAAAATGAAAAATGAGTTGTGTTGTTAGGAAAGGGATGTATTCTGGGATTCATAACCTTTGGAACCTTTTTATGGTTTCCTGACTCATAGCTGCCACCCAGTAGGTTTTTGACACGGAAAGTACACCCACAGAGCCTGCTGGCTGCTGTGCTGGGTGTGTGTGTCTCTTCTCCACTCCCTCAGCTTTCTGCTTGTGGAGTGTCTCTGCTAATTTATCCTTGGCCAGACTCTGATTTTGAGTCTTCCTCCCTAGCGCATGACTCCACCGCCTCTTTCTGCTGCAGCTCACAGTTCAAGCAGCAGCAGAATGATAATGACCTGATCTTTGTCACTTTCATTGCTGCCTACAGCTTTCTCTAGAACACCAGGGAAAACTGATATGACTTCTGCTGCTGCAGCTTGGGAGAGCCAGCAGCAGAAGCACTGGAATAGTGTGCCCTGGGTTCTTGTTTTGAAAGGTATCTTTGAGTGTGTTGGGGGATAGGGGAAAGCGAGACTGAGGATGGCATTGTGTGTGCCACTGGAAATAGTGATAATGAATGAATGCTTCTTTTAATAGATTAAACGGGGTCTTTCTGTACATACAACTGAGGGAAAATACTAAATTTTTTAATACTTCAGGTTATTGTTAAAGAAGGTGCTTGTGTGTTGCTTCCCACTCATTGCCCCCCCCCAAGCTGAGACTGTGCGAGATATATGTGGCAGGGGGAATAAGGTTTCCCATGCCATTGAAGATATCTGAAGCAAAAGTAAGGCCTTATCTATACTACCGCGGTAAGTCAACCTAAGTTATGCTACTCCAGTTATGTGAGTAACGTAACTGAAGTTGACACAGCTTAGGTTGACTTACAATGGTGTCTACACCACGCTGTGTCGATGGGAGACACACTCCCGCCGACTTACCTTATGCTTCTCGGCGAGGTGGAGGTTAGAAGTCAACGGGAGAGCGCTGTGCCATTGACTTAGCTTGTTTTCACCAGACCTGCTAAATTGACACCCGCTGCATCGATCGCAGCAGTGCCAATCTACCGGTAAGTGTAGACATGGCGTAAGAGCGAAGTGGTGATGAACATACTAAATGTGGATGGTTGGTATTTTCCCATTATTGTTTCTGCAGTGCACATTTTTAGTATTCTGTATCATATCTCTGAACTTCTCCTAATTAAGCATCTCACTTTGGACTCCAAACTACCTGTCCCCCATAAACCTCACTTTAAAACTAACAAATTGCTGAATCCAGAAAGTGAATTTAGTAATGTCAGTGTGTTTAATTAAGCAAATTCAGCATTTTTTGAGAATCCTTTTCTAAGGTGCTTTGTGTTTTTGTTTTTCCCCTTTATTGTCATATCTCTTATGATCTGTTGTCTAATTACCTAATTTAGGCCTCAATCTTGCAGTGATTCACATGAGCAGTCCTCTACGCCCACTGTGAAATCCCACTGAATTTAAGGGACCGCCCATGCTGATCACTCTGCTGGTTTAGGGCTTTAGATTGTAAGGTCACCATGGCAGGAATGTCTTCTTTTCTGACTAGATTGTGTCACACATGCTTACAGTGCTATATAAGTAGGTTATTTATATTACAAAACAATTCTTTATAAAGGGCCATGGCCAAAGCTATTAACCCTTCTCCCCGTAATCCTTTCTCGTCAACAAACGATGTCCTGGACAGATGGAAAACATATTAGGAAAGTGTGTTGACCCACACAGTTGCTGACAACTGTCCAGAGCTATGTGATCTGGTAAACCGCGTGGCTGCAGACCTAGGGGAAAACACTGATCCTCTGTCACTTGAGGAAGTATGAAAGGCCTTCCCAAAGTTGCAGAATGGAAGTGCTGCTGAACCTGATGGTATTCCATCTGAGCTACTCAAAAGTGCCTTGGAATCAATGAGCATCGGCTTGCATCGACTGTTCTTAAAAGTGCGGGCATCAGACAAATTACCACCAGAATGGAAAGTTGGCATCATAGTGTCCCTGTACAAGGGCTAAGAATCTCGCACCGAGTCTGGCAACTGTAGGCTGATCTCATTGTTATCAGTGCCTGGAAAGGTCTTTGGCCTCATTCTGTTTAGTAGGATGCAGCTGCTCCATGACAGACATTGTCATTCACAGCAATCAGGTTTCACTGATGGGTGATTGACACTGGAAGCTGTCCCTATCCTCCGGCTCCTGGCTGAGCTGTGCTGAGAATATAACCTCCTGCTTCACATGGCATTTATTGGTATCAAAGCAGTGTTCAGTTTGGTTGACAGGTCAGCACTTGGGCTCAGACTGAAAGGAGTTGGCATTCTACATGTTTTGCTAAGCCTGGCACGCAATCTTCACACCAGTACTAGTGTGAGGAGTGCACTTTGATTCATTGCTTTTGCTGCGTTTCAACACGATCTCAGGTGTGCAGCAGGGATGCAGTCTAACCCTAGCACTTTTCTGTTGAGCAGCTGACTGGATATTAGGACTTGACGCTCCATGTGTTGGAATCAAGGCTGGCCAAGAAGCGTCCACTAATCAAGACTATGCCACTGACATTGCCTTGCTTGTGGAGAAGGCAAAGAATTTCAGCCCTGCCCTTCAAAGTCTCCAAGACACCACCAGCACTTTGGGGTTGAATGTCTTATGGCAGAAGACCATATAGCTATAAGACCATAGGCAAAGTGCTACATTTAGGTTGGAATGATAGTGGAAGGCATGCTAGAGGTTGAAAGAAGGTTTACCTAAAGGCAGGGTGGTCTAGATGTTTGAGTGCAAAACTGGAAATCAGACCACATGTGCTCAGTTTGCAGGGGAAAGGACCCTTTTTGGAGTTTTTAGAAAGGAGCCAAGATTAAGCCTTATAATGGGAACCTTGTTACAATCCTGTGAGAATAGTTTCTTCTTAATCTAAAGAATGTACAGTTCTGCTGAAAAAATCTAACTGGCTTTCTAATTACCTAAATAAGGGTGTTTTAGCATCTGACCTCATATTTTTAGCCAGTCAAATTTGCATGCAATAATTGACTAGCCCAGCCATCCGTATGGTGGAAAGTGGGGAGTTCAATGTATGTAGTCCATACAGGTCTGTTTAACTTCCTTTGTGCCCTTTGCCTTTATGCAGCTGAGGATCGATTGAATGTTATCTTTGCTTTTATTAGTTTGACTGTCAGTCTCCCTTTGTATGCGTGAATAACTTAACCTAATCAACTATCCTATCTACAGGGAATGCAGAGAGCTACCAACGTCACTTATCAAGCCCATCATGTCAGCAGGAGCAAGAGAGGCCAAGTGGTGGGGACGAGAGGTGGCTTTCGCGGCTGCACAGTCTGGTTAACAGGTACAGTCAAACCCTGTGCATGGATTTATGAAGCTTTTCTTCATTTTTGTTTGTCCATTCTATCTTCTCTTTTTCTTCTTTTCAGCTTTTTCTTGCTACATGTGGGTCTGAGGCTTAGATTAAAACAAAGGGGCTACTGCTAGTTTATTGACTTCACAGGGCACGTCTTCACTACCCGCCGGATCGGCGGGTAGCAATCGGTCTATTGGGGATCGACTTATTGCGTCTAGTGAAGACGCGATAAAATCGATCCCTGATCGCTCTGCCGTCGACTGCGGAAATCCACCGCGGCAAGAGGCGGCAGCGGAGTCGACGGCGGTGCGGCAGCGGTCGACTTGCCGCCGTCCTCACAGCCAGGTAAGTCGACCTAAAATACGCAACTTCAGCTACGCTATTCACGTAGCTGAAGTTGCGTATCTTAGGTCGACCCCCCGCTGTAGTGTAGACCTAGCCACAGTCATAGAGTAGGGAAAGGTTTGCTTGTGTCCTAGAGAGAGCTGAGTGTTGCCTGTAAAAGGAGATATTCAGTCCTCTTTTTTTATTTTTTAAGAGAGGTTCTTGGAAGGGAAGTATTACAGGTCTCATAAAATACAAAAAGTTTGTGTAGGAGAGCAAATGTTTCTCTATAAATCTGTGTAGTGGGATCCTGGTCAGGCTTGCAGGAAATTACTGTAGGACAGACTGTAAAATGGTCTTTCTGCTTTTAACATGATTTTGAGTAGGCCGAATATCAGCTTACATTTGTGTAAACAAGACAGCATCATGTCAGGATCAAGCACTTTCTTCACAATATCATTTTAAATGGCAACGTTGAGTCATTCTTTTTCACTTTTGTAATGTCCTTTTTAATCTTTTTTTCAAGATTTTTCCTTTACTCTGGCTTTGGATTTCTCTCTCTCTTAACTGAATCAGTATTTTTTTTTTTTTTTTAAATCAGACTCATTATTAAAGCAGCATATTACCTGTGCTGCTGGGGCATTTTCTACAGCAGAGTTGAACTATGTGTAAATTAACCCATTGTACTGCAGTGGTTTAAACCCAAATGGATCAATGTTTATACCCCTACGTATTTGCTTATGTCCACGCTTAACAGTGTTTTAAACTGCTTCAGATTTGTCTAGGTACCTAATCCTATCCCTCACTTCTCAGCACAACTCCCAGAAGCGGTGCATTATGGGAGTTTTAAAAGGCTACCAGTATATTACAGCGCTCTTGTGGGAATGTTGGACCATATCAGGGAATTTCTGTATTAGGACCATAAAATGTATGTGTATAACAAGTCTGAGGCCAAGAGAGACCAGGGGTAAGATTGAATTCCCCACAGCTTAAACTCCAAGATATTGGTAACAGAATAGGCCTCTTGCTTTCTCATTTCTGTGTCTCTCCCTCTCTCTGAGAAACATGCAAGGCCAAACTGCTAATTGTAACACATCCTAAGACAGAAAGTCTGTTCTCAAAGAGTGATAAGGCTTTGCAAAAACAACTGTAATTGTTCTTCAGAACAGAACACAGCTTCCCACTCTTGGTAACTTTTAACTTGTTTGCTATGTATGTTAAAGTTTAAGTAGATTTGCAACATCCTGAGAGTTGTTTAGAAGTTAAGAGATAGTGAAGTAATAAGTGATAAATGTATGTTAAAATAGAGGATGTATGTGGATGGATGCTTGATTTAGATAAAGGATGAATGGTCAGGGAAGTGCCAGCCTAAGAATTACAACTTCAGTCTCAATTGTCCGAAGAATGCGCAGAGTGGAGATAACCAGATGACCCCCGGAGGGCAAACCAGAATCCTCCCAAGGATGAAAGAATCAAAGAACAAGATAAACACCTGACAGCCGTCATGGAGCCGTCACTGCTGTGCCATCTGCATGATGGATTTATCATTTCAAACATGAGAACAGTGAGTGATTAACACTTCAAATGCAGTAACAGCATGATGAAGCAATTCCCGCAGACTGGCATAGGAATAAAATCCAATAAAAACAGACTCTAAAGACTGAAAACTTTGAGTCTGGTTCTGCAACCACCCTCCAGGAGCATCGGATGCGCATCTGACAAGGACTCGGCTCCACCCTCGTGTGCAGGGTACCTGGCCAGTACTCTGCCACGAGCAACCTCTAGGCTGGTAACTATAAAAATGCAGAACTTGTATGAATGAATGTGTGAATGAATAAGGAATGGTGATGAAATAATATTGAATTGCATATCCTGATTTCTTGCTCTTTATCTGTATTTACAATAAACCTGGCATTTTGCCTCATCCCTCTTATAAGATCCTGTTGGTATTATTTTATTAATGTAACAGGAGGACTAGTTGAACAATTTCAGCTAGACAGCATTAACGCTGGCACTAAATCCAGCTGCAAATATAACCTGGTGCAGTATCCAGCACCCTGTTAACTCTCAAGAAGCTCCACTTATCATTGCAGTGGGAACTGCACTGGTTGTCCATTGGATTTAGAGTGAAGTTCAAGGTGTTGGCTTTTGACCTATAAAGTCCTAAATGGCTTGGCTTGGTTCCTGCCTATTTATGGTATGGAGAGAGGTGGGCTCTCGGTTCCACAGCTGCAATCAGCTAAGGTCATTGAGCTCGATCTTCTGTTTAAAAATAAACATAAAGATGGAGAAGGCCCTGTCTACACTGGCAAGTTTGTGCGCAGTAAAGCAGGTTTGAGCGCTGTAACTCCCGAGGTGTACACACTGCCAAGCCACTTAGTGCGCAGAAACTGTGCAGATGCAGCGCTCTAAACAAACCACTCCGATGAGAGAGTTTTCTGTGCCGGCTACAGCGCTGCAGTGCCAGTGTAGACACCATGGTGATTACAGCGCTGTGATTGGCCTCCGGGAGGTGTCCCACAATGCCTGTTCTCACCTCTCTGGCCATCGGTTTGAACTCTGCTACCCTGCCTTCAGGTGACCAACCGTCAGCCCCACCGCTTTGCAAATTTGAAAGTCCCCTTCCTGTTTGCTCGGTGATGCATGCAGGGGTCTCAGCACATCTTTCCAGGTGGCCATGCCGGCTCCACGCACTAAGCAATCCCCTGCTTGGAGCAATGCTGAGCTGCTGGACCTCATCGGCATTTGGGAAGAGGAGGCTGTGCAGTCACAGCTGCGCTCCAGCCGTTGGAATTATGATACCTACGGACAGATTTCACGATGCATGATAGAAAGGGGCCATGACCGGGACACACTGCCGTGCAGGGTCAAAGTGAGGGAGCTGCTGAATGCCTACCACGAGGTGCGGGAGGCAAACCGCTGCTCCGGTGCTGCGCCCACGAGCTGCCGGTTCTACAAAGAGCTGGATGTGATACTCGGTGGTGACCCCCCCCCCCACTACGAAGGCCCCTGTGGCTATTTCGTTGGCTCTTGTGCCAGTCAAGAGTGGACCGAGCCAGGAGGAGGAAATCTTGATGAAGAGGGGGAGCCTAGCCAGTCACAGCAATCAGATCTTGGTGAAGCACAAACAGGAGATGGGGCCCCTGGTAAGTGGCTCTGATTTTGGGAATTGCTGAAGCGAGTTATTGGGGGCAGGAGGGTTGCAGAAAGCAGGCTTGTCTCTCACTCATGCCTAGTCTGAGCGGCGGAACAGGCTGTAGATTGACTCTCTCACTTCACAGGAATCTCCCTCAGAGATCTCCAGGAAACTCTCATGGAGATACTGGGCAATCCGCTGCCACAGGTTCCTAGGCAGAGCTGCTTTGTTTCTTGCCCCATTAACGGTAACTTTCACATGTCACTTTGCCGTGACGGGTGGGGGGACCATTGCTGCACATAGGCTAGCTGCATAGGTGCCAGGGTGGTAGCTGCAGGCTTGGAGAAGACCCTCCCTTGATTCCCTGCTCACCCTCAGCAGCGAGATATCTTCCATAATGATCACCTCCTGTGGAAAGTGTGGGGACAGGAATGATTATCAGGCCCACCTTACAGTGCTGGCTCTCCCTAAGTGCCCAAGAGCCACGTGCCCAGTGTACAGCAGGGTCTGAGAACAGTGATTTACCCTGGCCCTGCAGCTACTCACCATTTTGAGGGTTTTGTGGCTCATGTGTGCTTGCCTGGGGTCAGCCAGTTAGTGACAGGTGTGTGAGTACTGGCTGTGTTTTAAAGCACTGAAACAGTGTCTGTGTTGCAAACAATACTGCTTCTGTAAAATGTTGCATTTAAACTTCTCAGAGAACACTTTGGGAGCACAGCCTCCCTCTTTGTTATCGGCGGCAGAATGGCTGTGCAGGGGCCAAGAAGAACTAAGGAGGACTTTATGCGTGAGGTTATGATGCACTCCGCCGCCAAGAAAAAAGAATTGAAGGAGTGGCGGGACAGCGAGAAGAGGGACCAAAAGGAGAAAGCGACACACCAGAAAGAAGCCACAGAGCGGCTCTTAACAGTTATGGAGCGCCAAGCGGACACGCTCCAGGCGATACTAGCTCTTCAAACCGAGCAGTTCCACGCCTGCCCTCCCCTGCAGCTTCTGTCGCAAAACTCTTTCCCATGCTTCCCCCCCCACCCCTCCACACACACGCACACACACCGCCAACACACTGTTATCAACCTCCTGGCTCCACTCTCCACGCAGCATTCCTCTCCTCCCAGTCCAGCACTGTGAACTTCCACTACCCACTGCACTCAACACCCATCCCTCTGCAGTTTGGCCTTGTTGAAGTCCAGCACCTGCTGCATAGTACTCCAAAGGAGAAGGTTGGGTATGATCCCTGGACATACACAAATCTGTAGCCGGGACCCCGCCTCCTCTTGAGACCTTCCCTTCCCCCATCACCCTCCCTGCTGATGATTTTCGTTTGACTCTCTCCTCTGATTGTTGTCTTTCAATAAAAGAATTGTGTTTGTTTGAAAGCAATCTTTATTCTATTAAGTGAAAGCAAAAAGAGCACTGCAAAGCAACATACAATTATGTTAAGGTCCCTTCTTGCATCATGTGCATCATCACCTCCTAGCATTACAAGCACTGCAATCCTGAGCATAGCAACAAATATTAGAGGCTTTCAGCTTCAAATTGCTGCCTCAAAGCATCCCTGATCCTTATGGCCCCGTGCTGTGCCCTTCTAGTAGCCCTGGTCTCTGGCTGTTTAAACTCAGACTCCAGGTGCTGAGCCTCTGCGGTCCAGCCTGGAGTGAAGCTTTCACCCTTCCCTTCACAAATATTCTGGAGCGTACAGCACGCGGCTATAAGCATAGGAATATTGTCATCGGCCATGTCCAGCTTCCCATACAGGCATCGCTAGCGGGCTTTTAAATGGCCAAATGCACACTCCACAGTCATTCTGCACTTGCTCAGCCTTTTGTTGAACCGCTCCTTGCTGCTGTCAAGTTGCCCTGTGTATGGCTTCATGAGCCATGGCATTAATGGGTAGGGGGGTTGTCACGGAGTGTGGGGGACTCAGGCCCCTGCTCCCCCGGCTTCCTGCGATTCACCGTGACTCTCAGCCAGCCAGTAAAGCAGAAGGTTTATTTAGACGACAGGAATACAGTCCAAGACAGGTCTTGCAGGCACAGACAACAGGACCCCCTTCAGTTAGGTCCATCTTGGGGTCCCAGGGCTCCACAGCCCCCTTGGGAGGTCAGAGCCCTGTCTGCCTCCCAGCCACATCACCAGCCCGCTCCTGAAACTCTGCCTTCAGCGACTCCTCCCACAGCCTTTGTTCAGTTTCCCGGGCAAAGATGTCACCTGGCCTTTAACCCCTTCCTGGGTTCTCATGTTACATGCTCAGGTATTCTCCGTCGGTCAGTCTCCCATCCCCCAATGCAGACTATCCTAGCCACACTCCCCTGTCAGCATTCAAAGACCACATTAAGAACAGTCCCAGTTCGTCACAGGGGTGTCTCCCAGGATCACAAGGGGCATTTTGACTTCCCCTATAGTGATCTTCTGGTCAGGGAAGAAAGCCCTTGCTTGCAGCTTCTTGAACAGGCCAGTGTTCCGAAAGATGTGTATGTCATGCACCTTTCCGGACCAGCCTGCGTTAATGTCTGTGAAATGCCCACGGTGATCCACAAGCGCTTGGAGAACCATTGAGAAATACCCCTTGTGATTAATGTACTCAGTGGCTAGGTGGTTTGGTGCCAGAATTGGAATGTACATGCCATCGATTGCCCCTCCACAGGGAAGCCCATTTGTGCAAAGCCATCCACAATGTCACGCACGTTGCCCAGAGTTGCAGTCTTTTGGAGCAGGATGCGATTAATGGCCCTGCACACTTCCATCAACACGACTCTCAACAGTTGACTTTCCCACTCCGAATTGGTTAGCGACTGATTGGTAGCAGTCTGGAGTAGCCAGCTTCCACAGTGCAATCGCCACGCGCTTCTCCACCGGCAGGGCATTTCTCATTCTCATGTCCTTGCACCGCAGGGCTGGGCCAAGCTCATCACACAGTCCCATGAATGTGTTTTTTCTCATGCGAAAGTTCTGCAGCCACTGCTAGTCATCCCAGACATGCATCATGATGTGATCCCACCACTCTGTGCTTTTTTCCTGAGCCCAAAAGCAGTGTTCCACTGTGGTCAGCACCTCCACGAATGCCACAAGTAATCTCGTGTTGTAGCTAGTATGTGTGGCGAGATCAATGTCGCACTCCTCTTGCCTTTGTAGTTTAAGGAATAACTCCACCCCCACTTGTGACGTGTTGGTCAGTGCGAGCAGCATACTAGGCAACAGCTCGGGATCCATTCCTGCTGCCCGAAAGAGGTAGGGCAGGGCGCGCAGTACACAAACCGTTGAAAGATGGCGCCAAATGCGGACGGAAGCACAGGGATTGCTGAGATGCAAAGCAATGCATCACTGGGCATTGGGACAGAACCCAGGATGCCTTGCAATCCCTTCTGCCTTCCCCCAAGTCTTAGCGGCAAAAGAGAAAGAGGTGCTCTGTGGGATAGCTGCCCAGAGTGCACCGCTCCGAATAGCGCTGCAAGTGTGAGCACGCTATTGCACGGGCAGCTGTCAGTGTGAACACACAACAGCGGTTTTCCTTTGGTGCTCTCTGAGCGGCGCTGTAACTGCTGGTGCTGTAACTTTGCAAGTGTAGACTTGCCTGGAGTGGGAGGAGGCTACTGGCAAAGCATTGTCTGTCAGGGCCCTTTTTCTTTGGTATATTCTCACCCCCACATCTCTCAGGGCCAAGACAGCCTGAATCTGTAGGCGTTCCAGATGCAATGCAAAGCCCATCTGTTTGAATGGGCATTGGCTGAGTGCTGACCCAGTGGGATTTCTGTTTAGTGGGAAAATGCAGTCATGGTTTTAAGCTGTATTGGTCAGATGACCAGGGATAAAAGAAATTGTGGGAGGAAGGAGAGGTGCTGCTTCTTTGGATGACTGTATTTCCTAACTCCTGTGATGGTTGGTTATTTTCATTAATTAATTAATTAAAATATATATATATATCAATGTTACCTTGAGCTTTAAATGAACTCTCTGATGTGGAGTTCTTAAAGGCTGAAATTGAAAAAAGTAAATAAAACAGTAATTTACCCTACTTGCAAACAGTTTGGATCACTCTTGGGTGTGGACACAAGATGTGGCATTATAGTTTTAGGGGGAACAAACTGTAGTTACAATGGGAAATTTCCCTAGCGTAAATAAAACTCGTGTGAAAGGTTTGATAATGACAAAGGTAGAAAAAACATCAACCAAGGAGCCCAGTCAAGCAGCACATTTGGAATGCAGCCTGCTATATCATATCCCTCTTTGGGTAATAAGAGGTTGATGCCCTTGCTCTCCACATCTCTACACCAGTATGCACCAGTCTTGATCAGCCTTAGTGGTGATCTTCAAACAGATGTCAAAGTTAGACTCAGGACTCACAGTTTGTCAGACCACTCTGTTTTATTAGCACAGCTCTCTGCTAATACATTCAGATAATGTGAGCCCCCCATGCAAGACCCAAACAGTCTTATTTATACAGATAAAAGGGCGCGAACTAAACAAAGGGACAAAGAGAGCAAAATTGTAAAATTTACCTGGGGCACAACATGCATATCCTACTTCCTTACTAACTCTTATCGATCTAAGGCTAATGCTTCACCAATCGCCCTTAAGTGGAGCAATTGTTCTATCTTAATGTCTGCTTTCCTGACACCTGGATCGCAGCATTTCTCATTTCTACTTAAAGGCACATACAGCATTCTTTAATTCATTCTATTTCTTTAATATAATTCATTTCACTTTCACACAGGCTAGTAGACTCCTTTTCTGTCTGCTGGGTGAGTTGCATGTTATGTCTGCCGAGAGCACCAAGTATTTCATAGACATGACCTGGATTAGTCTAATGTTTTCAATATTATCTTGCAAGTGTGAAAATCATGTTGTTATGCTGCTTTAGTCATAAATGAGCCAAGATAAGTTTTTAATTGCTGGTCCCTCTGACAAAAATTGGAATGGAAAGAGATAAATAAACCACAAAGCTGTAAAAGAGGGGAAAGTTTTTTATTTTTAAATACAATATGCA
Organism: Terrapene triunguis; assembly: GCF_002925995.2. Taxonomy (NCBI): domain Eukaryota; kingdom Metazoa; phylum Chordata; order Testudines; family Emydidae; genus Terrapene; species Terrapene triunguis. The sequence continues at coordinate 4,221,583 of NW_020665057.1, read as the reverse complement.
AGTCAAAAACTTTGTCAAATAACTTTTTTAATATAACTTGTTATAGTTGTAGTACAACTTCATTGTAACACAAACTCACTAAACCAGGCAAGACTTCATTTTAAACTGTTATAGTTTGCAGACCATTTCTCTGGCTCCCAGTAATCCATAAACAGCTTTTCCAGACAGTTGCAGTAAGGACTTATTCTTAGCTGCCTACATGACCACCTTTCCAGGAAGCTGCCTCAATAATGAAATCTTTGTCCCTCAGTTTTGTTGTTGAGAAAGAGGTGGGATAAAGGACAGAGTAGGAGGATTAAGGTCTATGGGAACAGAATGCTAGAAAAAGACTATTAGGGGAAGTCATGTGCCTCAAGAGGATGGACTGATAGCTCTGCTGATTTAGGACTAGAAATACACCACCAGGATTGATTCAAGTCTCACTGCTGGTTCCAAATATAAATATGGCAAATTCTAAGAACCTAGGTAAGCAGACTTGGAGGAAAACCAGAAGTAAAAATACTGATTTCTGTCAGGATTCACAGGATGAAATTGGCCCCTTATTGCCTGTCTAGGCTCCAGGCAGAGAGTTGGAAGGGCTGTTTCAGAAAAACCTTGAAGCTGCACTACAAAAAGATGGGATTTTCAAAACTGTCAAGTGACTTAGGATCACAAGACTCTCCATGGGACGTGCTCCTAAGGTGCATCATCGCTTTTGAAAATCCTACTAAAAGTCTATAAGAGATGCAAAAAAGTTTAAGGCTATCTCTGTGTACAAATCAATACATGATTTTAAAACTGGTATAGAGGATTTCAGAGGGTTCTACAGATGATGAGCTCCCTCTGTTTTACTTGTTTGGACAGCACAATGGAAACCTAATTCTTGTTGGATCCCATGGATCGGGGTCGGCAACCTTTCAGAAGTGGAGTACCAAGTCTTCATTTATTCACTGTAATTTTTAAGTTTTCATGTGCCAGTAATACACTTTACATTTACAGGGGCCGGCAGATGGAACCCCATACTGGCAGCGGGCTGAGTGGGCCGGCGGCTGCTGTCGGCCTGGGGTTCCATCCATCCAGGCCAGCAGTGGGCTGAGTGGGGCTGGCGGTCGGGACCCCAGGCCGCTCAGCCCGCTGCCGGTCTGGGGTTCCGTCCGCTGGCCCCTGCCAGCCGGTAGTCGAAGTCTGGAACGAGAAAGTAGCAGTGCAATAAGCAGCTTCTTATTGTAGACTGTGGAGCTCCTATTCATATAGCCTCTGGCTCAATTTTCCTTCATCTGCTTAAAAATATTTGAGGGGTGTGTGAGAGAGTGACTGAATATAAATAGAGGAAGCTGATGGAGTTTAACATAATTTTTCTCCCATTTCTTAAAGTGATGTATGTTGAATAGCGAATTGGTCTAACATTTTTTTGTTTTTGATTTGTTTAGGGCTGTCTGGGGCTGGAAAGACCACAGTTAGCATGGCATTGGAGGAGTATTTAGTGTGCCATGATATTCCATGCTACACGTTGGATGGTGACAATATTCGCCAAGGCCTTAATAAGAATCTGGGCTTCAGTCCGGAAGACAGGGAAGAAAATGTCCGACGTATTGCTGAGGTTGCTAAGTTGTTTGCAGATGCTGGTCTGGTGTGCATCGCTAGTTTTATCTCTCCTTATACCCAGGTAAGCATACTTCCCTGATACATATTTATGGTGCTACAGGATGCAATAGTTTTGCTGTGCCACGAATATGTTCATATCACCAGTCTCCCTGGAGAAAACACATGTAAAATATAAGTTAGTGTCACTCAAGGAAAATTTTTGAGCTCTAGGAATCCTCCATTTAGCCTCTCTCCAGTTGATAAATATAATTTAAAATTTTAGTATGTAAGCTTGAATTTCCTTTGAGTTGCCTTAGAGATACAACTGTAGGTGACATCTCATGAATTTCCTAGACAAGTTGAACTTTTTTCAGTATTAGTGCAGTCCCTGCTTCTACTAAATTTAAAATGGTAGCTGTCTTTCAGTGTAATTTTGTCACAGCTGAGAGATACAAATTTGGTATTAGGACAAGAGGGGAAAAGGAGAAAAGACAAACCAAAATTTCAGTGTTTTTTCACTTGTCCAGGTTAGAGCCATCTGGATTTCTTCGTTTTTTAAATACCGAGAAGGTGGAGAATATGCTTCATCTGGAAAACATAATTCGACTGTTAAAACCTCTCCGCCCCTCCCCCAAATATACAGCATGGTCTTTACTTCCCAAAATTGTGCCTAAATTGTGCAAGAAAAATATGCAGTTGAGCTTGCAAGATGGGTAACTGTGTTCGACTTGTTCAGTTTGTTGTTGTATGCAGTTTTGCATGTGTATTTAGATGTGGCTTTTTGGAAATACAGCCTAAATGTGTGTGTACATTTTGTACTGTTAAGAATTTTTCATTATGTGTGTGGAGATGTACTACTCAGTCAATGAAGGGGAGAGAGCTGGCGAATGGACACCAGGGAGCATCTTTTAAAGTAGTTTTTATGCATGAGGTCTATAGTGTGACAGTTTCAAAGTGAGAATTACCTCAGTATTTCTTTGGGTATTGCGGTGCAAACTATTCTTCAAAGAATAGTTTGGAGAGTTCAGGATCCTGCAGCAGGCCAGAAGTTCTAGAGATGAGAAAAATACACAACAGTGCATATCCAACAAGTGTATTTGGTTAGGGATCAAGAAATCTACGTTTAATATTTTAATGAATTGCTTTTTTAATGATGGCTAATGATTGGGAATTTTGTGACTAATAGTATGCTCTGAGCAGGACCATGTTTGTAAAATGTGTATGTGGTATTTGGGGCTGCACAAGCCTAGTCAGGTTGATGCGTGCAGAAGGAAGTTTGTGTTCAGTGGAAACCCCCCCCCCCAAAAAGGGGGGTGGGGGATTGAGAAGAGTTGAAAGATTCATGGGCAGTAAGCCACATCCCTTCATGGCGTCAATGAGATGGGGTAGATGTATTATTCTCAATGGGGGGTAATGCCTAATATTTGGGGGTGGGGGAGAATAGGAAATAGAATATCCCATTGTACATATGACTTAGGTATAAAAATCCAGTTCTGTATAAACTACCTCTGAATTTGGTGTCAATTTTACTATGCAGAAAGCAGCAGACCTACTAATCATATGTAGTTTGTACTTTATGAAAGGAACATATCTATTTTCCCCCCTATTTTGTGATTGCAATCATAGAATATCAAGGTTGGAAGGGACCTCAGGAGATCATCTAGTCCAACCCCCTGCTCAAAGCAGGACCAATTCCCAGACAGATTTTTGCCCCAGATCCCTAAGTGGCCCCCTCAAGGATTGAACTCACAACCCTGGGTTTAGCAGGCCAATGCTCAAACCACTGAGCTATTCCTCCCCCCTTATCTTAAATAAGCTAATGCCCTACAAATATTGGTCTTTAATTATTTTTTTCTGATTCAAAATTCTATTTAAAATCTGTTGTTTCTTTCCCCCTTCCACCCTCCCTGTTCAGGATCGGAGCAATGCCAGGCAGATTCATGAAGGTGCAAGTTTGCCTTTTTTTGAAGTATTCGTGGATGCTCCACTGCATGTCTGTGAAAAGAGAGATGTCAAAGGACTCTACAAAAAAGCCCGGGCTGGAGAAATTAAAGGTGAATCTAAGTATAGTCACATCTTTTCCATGCTAAACTTTGATGTTGTAATGATTGGCTCTATGGACAAATAAATAAATGGCACACTCCAGGCCACATTTCATTAAGGTGCATTTTGGTCCAGTGAATAGACACTGGGCTTGGACTCAAAAAAACCTGATTTCTATTCCCTGCTCTGCCGTAAGCCTGCTGTGTAACCTTGGGCAAGTTGCTTTGTCTCTCTATGACTGTTTCCCCTCCCACCCTTTACCTGTTTTTTCAATTTAGATTATAAGCTCCTTGGAGCAGGAACAGTTTTTTCCACTCTGTATTTGTACAGTGCCAACCACCGTGGGCCCTGATCTAGTTTCCATGTGTACTGTAATGCTCATAATGGCCTGCCAAAAAAGTAATGGAAAAGAAGTACATTCACAATCCTTCCTTCTGTAAAGCTGCATCATGAAGAACGCTTTTACAAATTTATTTTTGTGGTGCTGAAGAAGCTATGGTTGTGTGCTGATGCCCTGTTGCATTTTAATACCACAAATAAGCCCCACTAGAAAAAATTTAAAAAGCTGGAAATCATATCCTAATGGATTGGAATCAGTCAGCAATTTTGTTTAAGGATAACCTCATAGAAGTGCCTTTTTGTTGGATAGTAGTCCTGCAACTTGTAGTGGTTAGCAATAGTCATTCTGCCTGTATTTGGAAGCAAAACAGTGTTGTACAGTATCCGCTTCAGCTACTCGATCTCATAGACTTTAAGGGCAGAAGGGACCATCATGATCGTCTAGTCTGACCTCCTGCACGTTGCAGGCCACAAAACATGCAATAGGCCCATAACCTCTTGCTGAGTTACTGAAATCTTGATTTAAATACTTCAAGTTACAGAGAATCCACCATCTTTTTCTCTAGGGAAGATGAAGCTATCGAATCAAAGACTGCCTAATGCATATCTGGATTTCCGTGGAGGTGATTGTGGGATTGCCTCCCTGGATGAGAGGCATGATAGCATGATTGGTTAGAAGCTCCTCTGTTTCAGACTAGCATGTTAAGTAGAGAGGGCAGAGAAAATGATATGGTGTCTGATTTGGGATGTAAATACAGTCTTTAGGCGTGTAATAGCCATGTATAGTAGGCTTTATTAGCTCACGTAACTACTTCAGCTCTATTAGCCATACCAATGTGCCAGAAAAACCACTGTCATGTTTTGCCCTTTAGAGTTCTGCCTGTTGAATCAAAAACTTGTTAACCAATCTTGCGTGCAGATAAGCAAAATATGTAAAGATTATTTAACAATGCATTTCATATCAAAGCAATTACAGTAAGGACAGCCAAAAGGGTGTCTAACTAGTAACTCAAGATTGTTGCACATTGTGCTTTTGCTTCCTTCTTCCTCATCCATGTTATATTCTGTTACTTACTGTAGAAGGGTGCATTTAGAAAGATCAGGCAGTGATAATAAAGGGTCTCATTTAAAAAAAATAAGCCATACAAAATTGTGTCAAAGAAGTTAAAACTACATACTCTGCCATACTGTGTGTCTGCCTACAGCCAAGCAGCTACAGTCGAATAATATAAGAACCAGTCTGAAGTATGGAGGAATTTTCAGTTCTATCTTCTGTCATGCAGGTTTTACTGGCATTGACTCGGAGTATGAAAAGCCTGAGGCCCCAGAACTAGTGCTGAAAACTGATTCCTGTGACGTGAATGATTGCATTCAACAAGTAGTGGAACTTCTTCAAGAAAGGGTAAGGAGATGTGGTGGTGTCTTCTGATATTGATTTAAATTTTGATTTAAATTTATCTCCAAATTCGAATTCTTTTAAAAATAAGTTTTATAAAACTAAAGAGCAATAAATTTTTTTCCCCACAATTAAAAAAAAACCCCACTGTAAACATTTGTCTTTAAAAACACCCTGCTGCGTCTTAAAAACAAACGTTGTAGCAGTAAGAACCTGAAAATGGAAATAGACTGCAAACAGAAATGAAACTTAATTATTTTCATTGTCCAAGCTGAGAGACGCAAAAAGTGAGGAGCTCTGATGCCTCACAACTTGTTCATCAGTAATATCATGGTAAAGTGCATATAGCAACTTTATAGATAAAGTTATGAACATACTCTTCAGCCATGATTTCAGTTTATCTCCCAGTTAAGTCTGGGGAGTGGTTAAACCAGTTTCTCAAAGACAAAGGGCAAGTTGATGCCCCAGCCAGGTGTCAACAAAGCTAATGAGCCATTACCTACAAAGTAGCCATTATTTACAAAAAGGTGGGGCAGGGACAAAGACTTGCCTCTTAGCACAGAAACAGCATGGAGATTTTTTCCTCCTGAGACTGGGCAGTCTCCTAGTTTTCAACTGGAAAAGCTTTTAAAAGAGGAACAGGGGCAAACACCCCAAGGGACCCCTCTGCCCCCCATCTGCCTCTGGCATGGCACCTAAAAAGACAGAGGAAAACAGCCATTGGACTCTGGAGGGGATGGGAGGGGGTGTAGGTCCTGACCTGAAGAGTTTGGTTAGTAATCTTGCTGGAAGCGTGTGGTGAGAAATTTTGCTTGAATCTAATATACTTTGTTAGGCACCAGTAAGCGTTTTATCTTGATGTTTCGTGCAACCATTTCTGACTTTTATGCCTCATTACTTGTACTCACTTAAAATCTCTCTCTTTGTAGTTAATATACTTGTTTTATCTAATCCAGTGTGTTTAAGTTGAGGGTCTGGGTAACTATTCAAGTTAATAAGCTGGTACATTATTCCCTTAAAAGAATAATTGACTTAATACATTTGAACAGTCCGAGAGAGAGCTGGGCAGTACAGGACATACATTTTGGGGGAGGGGAAGGGGAATCTGGGACTGGGGATGTGATGTGGTTACCCTGCAGTATAACCAAGGATGGTGAGAGCCAGAGTGTAACTGGCAGGCTGCAGTTACACACAGGATGTGACTTGCTGTGTTTGAATAACCAAGGTGGGAGCTACTTCAGCAAGCCATTGTAAGGCACCCAAGGTCGCAGAGCAAGGATGACACAGCCCCTCACTGGTCTGAATTTTACCCCAGTATGTCACATAAAGCCACCCCTGTGACTGTAGCGTCTGAGCACCTCACAGTATTTAATGTATTTATCCTTGCAGCACCTCTGTAAGGTAGGGGCAGTGTTATTATCTTTATTTTACAGAGTCTCTGTGTCTCAGATCCCCAAGTGAATGTGGCAGAGCAAGGAATTAAACCTAGGCCTCCAGAGTGCCAGGGTAGCACCCTAACCATAGGCCATCATGTTCTGAATATTCTCATACAGGGACGCATTACTTGCCATATATAGGATGCTAGTAATAACTTGATCACAGGATCTCTTGCACTTCCTAGTAGGAAAAGCCATCTCTGTTCTTAAAACTTCATAATTCAAGAGAGACACAGCATGTGAGCCCATGTAACGAGCCTCCAGTTCTTTGCTTAGGGCATTGGGTCTGCTATGCTGAATAGGATTTGGCTTTTGTCTCAATTAAACAGGTTTACCTTGCTCCTAGCTTAGGCCATACTTTAGCACTTATTAAGAAGAGTGAGAGTGAATAACTATTCAGGGAAGGGCATGGTAGACGTTCTTGCCATTCCTCCCCTGAAGGACGAAGAGGGTGAATCCATAAGGGAGGTGAGTGTTGCTGTGCCGGAGACTGTCTACACTACATCATTTACAGTGGCGCAGCAGTAGTGCTTCTGGTGAAGACCCTCTAAGCTGATGGGACAGAACTCTCCCATCGGCTTAACTCCTGCCTCCACGAGAGGCGGTAGCTATGTTGGCAGAAGAGCATCTCCCATTCACATAGCACTGTCTACACCAGCGCTTAGGTCAGTATAATTTATGTCACTCAGGGGCGTGGATTATTCACACCCCTGAGTGATGTAAATTATACTGAAGTAATTTGTAGTGTAGACGTCGCCCTAGTCTCAAGTGAATTATGTCTTCTTTAAGAATCTATTAGGAGTAGTATTTTACCTGTAATAAGCATGTGGATTTTCTTCTTTAGCAATCCATTAGGACAGGCAGAGGAAAAGCAGCAGAGGGAAGACAGGATTAAAAAATTTGATTTTTGTTTAAAATAGCTATGGAGCAATCCTTATGCAAAATGTTAGTATTTCTTGAATTTCAGATGACCAATTTTTTGAACGGAAACAAGCAACTTTGATGTCTTCCTGAAATCTGTGCTAAATGCATACATAATTCTCATGACTCCACCACCTCAGCCAAGTCACAATCATCATTGCAGTGTATAGTACTAAATTGTTTGTTTAAAACTTATACTGTGTATATATGTGTGTGTGTGTGTGTACACACACACACACACACACGTCTTTTGTATAGCGAAAAAAATTTCCCTGGAACGTAACCCCCCCCCCATTTACATTAATTCTTATGGGAAAATTGGATTTACTTAACATTGTTTCGCTTAAAGTCGCATTTTTCAGGAACATAACTACAACGTTAAGCAAGGAGTTACTGTACAGGTACAGTCCTTCACTATGGTGCTCCACTAGGCATGGAGAGCCACAAATAGGAGTAGAACAGGGGTTCTCAAACTGGGGGTCGGGACCCCTCAAGGGGTCATGAGGTTATTATATGGGAGGTCGTGAGCTGTCAGCCTCCACCCAAACCCTGCTTTGCCTCCAGCATTTATAATGGTGTTATAAATTAAAAACACTTGTTTATATATTTAAGGGGGGGTCGCACTCAGAGGCTTGCTATGTGAAAGGGGTCACCAGTACAATAGTTTGAGAACCAATGAAGTAGAAGGAGAAGATGAGTTTCAGTGGGGAGTTTCAGACTAAGAGTTGAATTGTGGAGATGCACAAAAAGATGGAAGGTAGTAGTGAAATAGCAGAAGATGTTCTTGCTGGGTTTGGTACATATTCTCTTTGGTGATATAGCTGTAGTAACTGAAGAAATAGCATCCGTGGGATTCAGGAAGGAGAGTTGATGAGAAATTGACTCTGAAATGGGACTGTGTGCATGCAGAGGGGGAAGAAGATACAAAATACATCCCCAGGGGCTCCTGGGAGAAAAGGAGTGAGGAAGACTAGAGAATAAGGAAGTACGGGAGAGAAGTGAGAAATCAAAGGGGGTTTTGAAGAAACCTTACTGGAAATCAGAAGAGAGGAGGGAAAGAAAGGACTTAGGACACATGAAATGTAGGAATTTGGGTTTCTTGTGGTTATAGGCTTGTAGGGCTCAGGCTAAGGGGCTATTTAATTGTGGTTTAGATGTTCCGGCTCAGGCTTCCATCCGAGATCTGGGTCCTAGAGCCCAGGCTCCTGCCAGAGTTCAAACATGTACACCACAATTAAATAGTCCCTTAGCCTTAGCCTGAGCCAGCTACCATGGGCTAGCTGCAGGTTTTTAATTGCAGTGTAGACATACCTGAAGGGTGCTTAATTTTACCAGCGATATTGTTGCTAGCTATTTTTCTTTTGTTTATTGTTTAGGGCTAATTATTTTCCATTCCCTTCATTTGCTTAGTTACACATGGTCCCATAATCTGTTCTGAGGAAATTCTCCTAGCTGGCACACTTTCCAGGATGTGACATCCTAGATTCTGTCAGTCTTAAAAAACACATTGTGTATGAAACACCGTCCCCTGTAGTGTTTTATACATTTCACAACAAAGAACAGCTATTAAGACAAAATCAATCAAATAAGATCCAAGCACTATCTCAGCGCTACGCCAAAAGCCTTGACAAACAAAAAAGGTATTAGCCTTTATTTAAAAAAAAAACAACACCCCCCTCTTCCCTCCACCCCCAAAAAATCCAAACAAACAAATTTATGGTAGCTGTGAGGTTCAGGATATAACAGTAACTGTGAACTAAGGAAACCAAGATATGGGCAGAGTCTGAATCACAAGAGCCTTCAGAACTCAAAGCCCCATACTCTCCAATCCACTTGAGTGTCAAAAGCTCAGCAAGATACTTGCATTTGGGTCTCCTTTAAACAAAAAGGTGTAATTCAGTATACATGCCAACAGATTGCTTACTTTGTATTGGCTATAAGTAGGAAGAATTCCTCTCTTCCTATATTCGGCATTGATAAAGTGCTGTCACACTTGAAATGAGCTCTGGTTTTGCGTAGCCTGAAATAGTGTTTTATAGAAATATAGCTTCTGTGTCTGAAAGACATGCATTTATGGTTGTCTATTCAGCAAACAAGAGGAAAAGCTTCTGTCTCTAGCAACATCCTTGAGATGGTTAAAAAATGGCTTCGTGTCTCCTGTAATCTTAAGTTTGGTTTTATCATATTACTGTAAAATTAGAGTAACTTCATTAAATTTACTGGAGTGGCTCCTGATCTGTAGAGTTGTAACAGAGCAGAATTTGGACCTATATCTTCTGGCTTTTTTTTGTCTTCTGGCAAAATACTCTTGTCTTCTATGCTTTTCTGTATTTTATCTAGTTTTGGTGATAGTTACTTTCTTATAATTTACACAAGCTGTGGTGCCTAGAACCTCATTGCTACTCATCAGCCAGTTTCTAAGAAGAAGCTATTTGTCAGTAGGTCTCCCTCAAATTTCGTATTGATCATAGTTTCACCTCCTCTGAGTCAGCAATACCATGCAGGACATACACTGCCCACTCTATGAACGATAACCAGTAATCTGCCGGTATATAAAATGTATAAAATACACATTTAAATTGCAGTGGTGTCACTGAGTCTTCTGCTGGGAAAGGATGATATTAGGCCATGCTTTGGGCAGTGACCACCTCTTTCAGCAAAATAAAGGACAACTATGTGTGGCATTCCAGGGGTTAATTTTGATTAAAGAATACGTAATTTCATATATTTTTAGTTAGACAGTAATATAGTGGTATTAAGAAATAGGTGACAGGGGGGTTAATATTGAAATTGAAACAAAGGCCAAGGAAACCTCTGGGTGAATTCTTAGAGTTCAAATTAGGGTTGTTTCTCTTCTCATACAGTGCACTCCTTTTAGAAGAATCACATACATCCCAGATGATTCAATTCTTATAAGTGGTTGATTTTTACAATAGGAATTGCAATGTGTGGATGAAATCAACTAGTTGTAGACAACCATCTTTTTTTTTTTTTTAATTCAATTGAGAAACGTCTCATTTATTGTAAGTAACTTCTTTAGACTTTAAACATATTAAACATGGAACAGAACCATACCAACATTCTAACTGAGCAAAATGCTGCTATTATTATTATTATTATTATCATCATCATTATCACCACCAAATCATTTAGCTGATTCTTTTATTCAAAGCAATTATTAATACTGTACAGCATGTTATAACTTTACAGAAAAGGAGTTAGTAGAGCTATATACCTCTTAAGGTAAAGATCCAAAGATATACATTTTAAAAATTGCTCAAATAAACTGCAACAAACATAACATATGAATGTGCACGGCACTGACTTCTATAGCATAAATACAAATGTGAAACAACAAAAAGAGTGTTTAACAGTATTGACTCATATTAATATTTATTTTGGAGTGTCACAGTCTCTCACTGTGAATGCACAGTGTGGGGTAAAAAAAATACAGCAAAAGGATTATTACAGGATAGAACACCATGTTTAAGTTGTATTACAAAAACAATTGCCTTGTGTCACTGTGTTTAGCCTGTGAGTGTTGCTGAAATACTGAACAGTGTGTTCTGTTAACTTGATGCGGAACACTAGTCACCCATAAGCCACAGAGAGTCTCCCTGGGACATTCATGTAGGGATAATAGATCAGTGTCCACCTTGCTGCTGTATTTATTTGGAAGAAGAAACGGTTTAACATGATAAAATGAAGTATTGTTTTGTGATAGACCAATATTAAGGTGGGTTGAAAGCTATTTTCCTTTATGCTGAGGTCCACAGATTCATTACAATGGTACCGCAGCGTGGGGGCAGAACCAGATCTGTCAGTTACTGGCAACAGGAGAATGTCCCACTTTCTGAAATAACCTACGATTTTATCTGTCTCTGCAGCAGCCGATGGCTTAGCAAGACCTTCTTGTTGCAGCGCATTATTGAGGACCATTCCAAACTTCATTTCCAATGTTCAAACTAACATTTCAGGTCAATATATCCAGGGCTTTGTCCAGGGCTACATTAGGTTCTTGAAGAGATTGTCCCCTTAACTCCCCTTTCCTTTCTGTCCACCTTTTCTTTTCTCCATTGTATACGGCCAGAAAATTCCTCTGTGTGCAGTCAAAACTTAACCTGGTATCTGTAATAAAGATAAATGTGGCCATTTTCCATGGTGGTCAGGGACTTGATATCTTCTATCTGGGGGGGGAGATTTTTACCTTCTCATTATACAGCCCCTTTGTAGACAGCTACGTCCAGGCAGGCATTCTTTCCGTCCTTTCATTTGAGCATAAAATCGCAGGTGGCATCAGTTTAACGAAAAATATTATTAACTGTCCTCTGACAATATGTGCCTCAACATGGTTTCACAAGCAGCATAAACATGGGTGGACTGTATTGCAAGTATGGTCTCTCTCTCTCAGCCTAAAAGTCACAGAGTCGAAAGGCTTCTGTCTTGCTGGTTGTGGGGAATGGGATTCAGATCTATTTTAGGCAGATGTATGGAGTTTTGGTCCGTGAAGTCAGGTGCTCAGACAATCAGTTCTGAGTTATTGTGGTGTCATACAATAGGAAACTTTATGGAGAGCTGAGGTTATTCAGTCATTAGAAAAGTCTGCTTAAAATCCTGGCCCCTGCCAGTTCTAGAAAGGGATTTTTTGAAGTAGTCTGAAGTACAACAGGAGAAAATACCTCTTTGCACGTGGTTGCTAGATCAAGTGCTAGATCAGGGTCAGAAGTTGCTCTCTTTTGCCTCAGCACTATCTACAGATCTTTTAACTCACCCTAGCTGGAGTTAGACACTCACTTAGTGCCGGCTCTCTCCGTTCGGGAGAAAAAGGACTACCTATAGCTTTGGTCATCTGAGGTCCCTGGACACTGTTTTGAGTGGTACGCTGCAGAGCTGTGAAAGAACTTCAAGAGCAATGTTGTCCGATTCCTAGTCTCAACAACCCACCAGAAAGCCACAACACAAATGAAGGCATCCGTCATTTACTTCAGATTGGAGCATTATGATCTGCTTCCCATCCTATTTCTAGGCTCAGAACCAGGGACAAGCAGAGTAGGACACTGAAACATCTAAAATTCATAATGAAGGCTTATCTTTAAAGCATTCCCATTTTTTCTGTCCTCAGATAATTCTGTTTTGCAGCTGGATGACCGCCTCTTTCTTCTCACAACTTAGATCATTTACTGTTTGATCTTGTGTGTGTTCCCTGTGTCTCAAGTCTCCCCACTGCCTGACGGGGAGGGAGTGTTTGAACTTGAGTCTCCCACCAATCGGGAGAGTGCCCTAAAACTAAGCTATGGGGTATTCTTCTGTGGGTCTCTCACTCTCCCCTGTTAAAGCTGTTCTATGTTGGTTAGTTAATTAGCCATTTGGAGCAGGACAGCTGGACCTCACCTCTCAGGAGAGCTAACCACCAGGCTGTCGTCTCGCACTCACACTGTCCTGAGAAGTGGGGGATACCTGTTCAAACCCTCTCTCCTTACAGCCGAGGGAGGCCCTGAACCTGGGTGTCTCACCTTCTGAGTGAGTGCTCTAAGTAATAAGGGAGGCATCACCACCACCTGCTCTGGCATTTCTTGCAAAAAACTGCTTAGGTGCCTAACTCCAGGAGAGAAGCTGTGGATTTTAAGCAGGGGGAGGCACCTACCTACAACTTGGACTCAGGTGCCTAACTCCCAGAAAAGGGCAGAGCTTAGGACACACCCCTTTCCTTGGCATCTGCTACTGGCTACCTTAGGTGTCTCCCTGCCTAGTGTGCTGGTTTTTGTGGTTCCCATTCTTAGGTGCCTGTCTGTACCCGTTCATTGTATAGGGAGCCTAGGGTTAAATACTATGCCCAGTCTGTTCAGGCCTTTTCTTCAGGGCACTTTTTATTCGTTGCATTGATAACTTTCAGCAAACCACAAAATAAAACAGTTCAGCAAAGTCAAACAGCTACCTTTCCTTTGACTCCAGGGCTTCTTGCCAGAGCTTCCCTGTTCCTGGCAACTCTTCCCTGTCTTCCTGTCACAGGGGTTAATCTGCATCCTGGAGCCCCTCATGAAACTGAGCAACTTCAGTCTTTGCCTGATATGCACCTGATTCCTATAATCACCTAACCCCCCATCCCAGCTGATAATGCATGGAGCTGATAATCCCCTCTACCAGACCCAAACACCTGTTCTTAATAGGTCTCTGGCTCAGAACAGGGCTGGTTGGGCCCCAGGCCTGTTGGCCCTTAGTGGGTCAAAAAACCATTACATATACCTGTCCAGTAACTCAGTATTCTTCTCCTACCCACTTTACATCCACATTACCCTATCTCATCCATTGGCAGATGGATGCCCACTTGCATAGTCTTCATTCCCACAACTGGTGAATGCAAAGAAGCAGATTTTTTGAAGGAATCTACCCAGTTCAGCCCAGCATCCACCCGCTGGAACACAATGATTAATTGAGGTCTCTGAGCACTGCTCCTTCCCTGGATAACAGACTTGTTCTGATCATGACAGTCGGTGTGTCTGAAAGAGTTTTCTGCACTGCTATTATGAAGGGGATTCTTCAGTTCTGGGCAGAGCAAACTTTCCTGTCTCTGTGCACTGCGAACTAAGGGGGATATGAACACCAAGAAGCCAGATTAGTAGGGTTGCTGCTGCACCCAGATATATATATTCTCTTAAAGTCAGTTTGGTGAACTGATAGATCTCATTGCATCTGGAAACAGTAGACAAAGGGCCCTGTGACTGCTGTCTGTGTGTTGGATCTTTGGATGTCTCTATCTTACTAGAAGTCTGCTATTGGAAGACCATCTTCCATCTGCGACCAGACAGGTTTTTAATGAATTCTTGGTTGAAATGATTATTGCTCTCATGGAGTCCCAAAGAGATATTAACAAATAGAACTTATTCTACTGGCTGGTGCAAAATTTACTCGCTAGTATGTGTTAAACCAGTGAAACACAGTTGTTTGCAACGTTGTTGTAATCATGTTAGTCCTAGGATAAGAGATAGACAAGGTAGGTGAGGTAATATCTTTTATTGGACCTACTGAAGAGGAGCTTTTTGTAGCTTGAAAGCGTGTACCTTCCACCAACACAAGTTGGTCCAATACAAGATATTACATTGTCATGAGTGGGCATCGCCCAGGAGGGCTTTCTTTATAAAGAAAATAGGAACCTGAAAGCCAGTTCTTATGTGCAGAAAGCCCTTAGTGAGGTCTGTAGGAATACTTTGCTGGAACTGAAGTATAAGGCTCTCTGTTTCTCACATGGCTCCTGGAAAATACATAGTTGTAAATATGTATAAACATATACAGAAATTCTGTATTATCTGTGCTATATTTTTTATTTTTACCTGTCTGTTTAGTGGAACAGAAATAGAATTATGTTCCGTGAAGTACAGAATGTTCCTGGAGCTAGTGATCTAATGTCTATACCTTGATATTCAAAAATAAGAGTAAAGGGCACTCTGGATGGCCCCCTGTGTCATAAAATTGAATCATTACAGGCCCACATACATCTTTCAATATTCTTATATTAAGAAACTTAGGCCATTTCAAGCATAGGAGCCTAATATTTTCAATATCAACATAAAGCATGCATATATAATCTTGAATCCACTGCATTTTCATCATTTTAATATAAATTAGGGAAGCAATAGAGTGCATTTGACACACAATTGATTATACCCATCTTTTAGTAAATTTTGAATAATTTTACATAAAACCTTCTTTCCTGTCTCATGCTCTCCCCCAAATGTCCTCATTAGCCAATTCCTAGGCAGTCCCCATTGAATCCTTGAGACCTTTTCTTAGCTAACTATCTATCACAGAGGATGATTGGGTGGGACTTCTTTGGAATCATAAGTTAACTTATACTCAGCACTTTTTCTTAACTGAGTTATAGATTTCTAATGGTGTGGGAAGGACTTACCAGATAAAATGTAATGCACAGGAAGAAATCTACTGAGCAGCTTCTTTCTAAATCTTCAGTGTGTGCCAGCACTGCGTACTCTGGGATATCAAAAAGATAAGCTAATGGAGAAAAGATCATTGGTGTTACCTTGAGGAGATTTGTAAGTGTGTAAGAATAAGATTGGCAGTCAATTTCAGTAGTAAGAGGGGGAGAGAATGACTTAATGGTCTTAATGAAATACATTGTTTTGCATCATAAGAATGACAGCTATATTTTGACACAAATGAGGGGAAAACACTGGTGAATAGGTTTAAAGAGACTTCTATCTAATTCCTAAAATATATGATTATTTTTATACTTTTATACTTCTAAATTGAAGATTTGAACACACAACACATTGTAAATACGTTCCACACCACTGTGGGCAGAGAAAAGCCTGCATCATCATAAAAAGTGCTCATAATATTAATTATGATGAAGAATTTCTATATACATTAAACTTAACTAATCTTCACACCATATAGTCAACACACAAAGTGGATCTCTTCCCATATCTCTCTGCAAAATTGAACAGCACATATGGTATTTAAGTTGCATAAGTTTTCTTTATCTTTATGAAATATACTACAGTGTGTTGATGGGGTATGCTATTTGGTATAATTAAAACAAAACTGTAGTTGATCAAATGAATAAAATACAGGTATAATTGTTTTGAGTTAGTTAACTTGCTAATTTACAAATTTGCACTGAATCTCCCAGTCATTAATGAGGTTCTGCTGTGGTTTCTATTTTATCCAATGCTACATTCTTTCAATGTATGTCATGTTGTCTATAACTTCTAGAAACAAGGATCGGGGAGGACTGATTTGCTAATAAAGAAAAGGTGTAGGAGTGAAACTCCCCCTCCACCCCGCTTCCTCTTAAGTTGCTTTGTTTTACAGAGTATGGGGTAACTTTGAAAACATAGATGCCTAATTTGAACCCACAGTGTATTTAAACAAATAATTACATGTTTAAAACCATTTGTGCATGCATAAAATATACATACATATGCATATATTGTGGTTTTAACTATGTTTGCAGCTTTGGCCTAAAATATGTCTACTGTTTGTCTAAATATTATTTTCACACGAAAAAACAAAGTGTATTTAAAATGTTGATCCGTAATTGGAGAGGGCTCTAAGAGCACTTGTTTTCACCAAGGCTATTTAAAGCAGACAATATCATCAGTGTCATGTACCCAATTTGCTACCTGTTGGCCACCAAAACATTTAAAAGACCCAATGAACACTGATGTCTTTTTAATACTGTAAAATACTTGTGACTAATATGAATATATAGTGGTCACCATTAAGATCTTGACAGTTGTTGCACTGCAACTCTGACCTTGTCTATGAGACTTTCAGTTTTCCCTGTACTTGGACTACTGCAGCAAATGCTATTCTAAGCTGAAAATATCAAAACTTTAATGGTAATTGCAGTACAGCAAGTGTCTGTACTACTTCATTTTTAATATCTGGTTTTTGTGGGCTTAAATCCATGTTAGTTGAATGACTGGTGTTACAAGTGACTATCTATTGGTCTAAATTAGCTGAAGACTGACTGTTCCTTCCTTTAATAGTGTATGTTTTCTGCTACTATCTGATGTGCTTAATAAATTGCTTTTTAAATACAGTATGTATTCTCTTGAAATGCCTAGTTTTTATTTTTGTATTGGTTTGGCATGTAATTATATAAATGTACAAAAAAAACGGGAAATGCTTATAAGCATTGAGAGATGTTCAGTGCAATTTTATCAACCTAAAGTGGTCACTAGATGGCCTGCTAGCATAGCCTTTTTACTGAAATTTCATATGGTTTGAAGACACATGGATTCTTCTTGCTGCTGTTTTTAATCTAAAGTGATGTTTTAAATACTGTTTTTATATCTACCAGGAACACTAGATTTACTAATGCTATAAGTTATTTAAATGTCTGTCTCTTTGTGAAATGGTTTAATGTTCCAAAGTGAATTTTACACTGCACATAAAAAACAGGTTTCACAAACGAATTTTAACGTGCTGTCAAATATATCATTGGGTAGTGTTCACCCCCTTGGATGGGGGAGTGAGTGTGTAATATACACATTATACAGTTCAGATAGAGATTTTAATAGACATAAAATATGACTAAGTTTAACTTTCAAAGGGAAATTTGGGTGCAGGAAATAAGGGGGGAGGGTAGAATGTCTTAACGTTGTAATGTGAGAGCACAATGTTTTATTAGCAATATACCAAACTGCTTTTACATTTAAGGAAAAGAGTCCTTCACCTCCCTTTTACGCTTATGGAGCAGATTGAAAGTTGTGCTTGTTTTTTTTGTTTGTTGATTTTGGGGGGGGGGGAAGCAATGTTTTAATTCTATCATTAGTTGAAGCTATAATTTTCTCGTAGCCATGTGATGGAAGTTAAAATAAAAAACAGAGGCTAAGCATTAAGATGTATGAAAGATGACCAAATAAACATTGCAAAATTTTATTTTTAAAAATGAGAGATCTGGCAGCAATAATAGATACATATCATGGGGGACATATTCTTAGCTGGATCCTATGTAACTTTCCCATTTAATTATGAATGTAATTGATTCTGTATTTTCTCATTATATTCATAATTATTAAAATTAAATATCTTCATTTTTGTTTTGCATTCTGCCTCTGCAGTAGATCAACGTTAAACAAAATATTTTTATTAAAAACTTTATGGTAGAAAAATGTATGGATTTTGCAAAGCTGCACTGTGGAGTTTAAGATTTTTCTTAAAAATAAAGAATGTAATATTTAATTTTTTTCATGTGTACAAACTTATAACAGAAGTTAACAGAATATATAACAGAATAACTACCAGACTGTTCCCATGAACAGATTATTATAACTTGTAATCTTGTTTAGAAACTGTAAGGATTAGTAGATAGATCCTGGAGACTTCTTAGGTACTATCTTGCTCAACTGGAATTGTCTGGAAATGGTATTTTCTTCATGTTAGGGCTAACTAAATTGGATTCTTCCTGAAATACTTAAGGGTACATACTGACATCCTAAATATTATTAATGATCCACTTTTTGCTCTTTTCCTAGTGGTCTATGCATCTCTGCACCTTTTACCTTTAGAATCCTCCCTGTTGCTTGGCTCGCAACATTCTTATGAGGAGGTCTAGATGATGGTCTCTTGGGTCCTGCTTGCCAATATCGCTCTCAAATTGAATAACTATATTGAGCTCTTTGAGACTCCTCCTTCAATTTTGCCTGGAAGCATAGATGACTATTGCTATGTTCCTGGATTAGTCAATGACTCATGGTTTAGCAAGATTGTCTAAAATGGTTCTTTATGTGCAAGTGGAAGATAACACAGTATTACTAATGTCAACATATGCCTTTTGAATCTTATACCTCAGCATTTTATACCGCTGTCCATCAGAAGATGACTGAGAGCCAGGTGAGAGATTTGATCATGGGCCTGATATGCTCACAGTGGCCTAAGCCATGGAGAAGGTTAGCAGATGCTTTCTGGACCATCTGGAGTTTGTGCATAGGCTTCACATTCAGCTGTAATCTAGCCTAGATGTGACAAGATGTGCATGGACCCTTGTGACCAGATTGTTACCCAGGAAGAAGGGATGAAGTTTCCTAGTGAGCTGGAGGTGAAAGAAGCCATTTTTTAGAAACTGATGTTTCCTGTTCATTCAAGCTTACTGAGGGGTCAGAAAGTATCCTGAGGCTTTCTACCACATTGATGAATGGCGGCTGTGTACCTTCAGTGGAATGTGAAGACAGCGTCTTAGAGTATTTTTTAGGGCTTCTTGAGCTTTGGCATGTGTGATGGGGCCAAACTCAGTCAGGTGCAGTGGAATGGATAATACTATCTGGTCAGTGCTGGAATCTTCTTTCCCAGGGAGCCCAATATGTATTCAGTTGACCTTGTCAGCAAAGTATGAGGACTGCTCTTCACATCAGTCGATGCTTGAGTCTGGTGTATAGGATGTGCAGTCTGGGTTGAGAAGATGGTTTACTATGCAACATAGCTCTCATAGCCACGATTCTGCTGTGTTGTTTGTGGAGGAGTAGAATGCTCATTTTGCCTTCTTTCCTGCAGTGGCATGTATTAAGACTGTGCAAACCTTAATGAACAACTAATAAAACCAACTGCTTTTGTGCCATGTATGTTTGTTTGAGCTTTCTTTTCACATAAACTAGTTCTTAGAGATGGCATTATTTTCACTCTTGTCTATGGAGATTTATTAGTTGTCTAATAATTGGCCAGACAGTCCTCTTTTTTCCATAACTACAGGTGCTTTATCACTTACTACTTCTCTGTCCCACCTTGATTTCTGCAAATGATACCCATTGTCTGTCATGCTGTCTACTCAAATGATGCCAGTTGCCTAAGATGCAGAGAACATTCCTTTTTGCAACACTGAGAACAAACTTTCAGCAAATTACAGAAGCACCAATCTGTATAGTAGTTGCAGGAAATGGAAGAATTTAGAAATAGATTTATATTCATGCTATGCTTTTGCAAATGATTTATTTTAAAGCTGTCTGGACTAGTTTTTTTCCTGCATCAAAAACAAAGCACAACTAAAAGTTTTGCAAAAATGGACATCATAATCTAAAAATTACAGTAGCTGACTGAGTGACGAATGTTTCACTGACTTTAGTTACTAATACGGCTGGACCACTTGGTTGGATTCTGAAACTAGCCATCATTGGACAGGAATTAATTTTCTGGTGAAATTTATATGGTATTCCTCCTTTCCCTGCTTCAAATATTTATCATTTTTCTCTAAGATGGTGAATGGACACTTGTGTGTGTCCTGTACATCTCGTGGAATCTGTTACACATTGTACATTTTTAAAATGGACAGACATGGAATAAACATTTAATTTTTATTTTAGACTTTAAATGATGTAGATTTGGATTTTGGGTTATAGCAGAAGTCTATCATAGTACTTTTATTGTTGCTATCTGACTGCCATGTCATACATCTTGAGCTTGGGAGGATAAGGGCTAGAGAGAGACTGAGGATGACAATCAGTATACCAAGAAACAGAAGAGGAAGCTTGAAATTTCTTCATCTGTGCAGTTTTCTCTTGTCATGACTTCAGTTCAATTCCTACTCCTACAAACACTTATGTACATGTGTAACTTTATGCATAGAGTGTTTGTTTCCATTGAACTCAGTAAAACTTCTTGCGTAAGACTACTCATGTTAGTGTTTGGATTGGTGCACTTGTATTATCCCACTATTTACATGTAATATTTAAATTTGTGCAGGTGTTTTGTGGTAATCAAATTTGCTTGAGAAGCATACTTTGCTCCTGCTTTGTTAACCTTGCTAAAGTCTCCTGTGCAGTTTGTTGCTTAAATTCCAAAACGAATGTTCTCTTTCTGCATAAGTAAATAAAGTTTAAAAAAATATTATGTGCCCTGACATTAGCTAATTTTGTAAATGACAAATAGAGTACTAATGAAAAATTGTATTCAGTTCAGTGATAAATAGTTACTCTGTAGTTAGAGTGTATACCATACTATATAATTATAAGAGTTCAGAAAAAGGTTCCTTATCAGGGCACTTCACCTCTGGAAAAATTAATACTTCTAGCCAACAACTTGGCTAGCAATATATCAACGTTTTAGAATACATTTGGTTTTCAACTGAATAAAAATGATTTAAGATGTATACTGCTCAGTAGAGAGATTCTGCAACAATAAAATATTACCTTGACCATATGTTCAGCAGCTGAAAAGCATTTTGAGTGAGTATTGAATTATGATTCTTTTTTTTTATGTAGGACATTGTACCGGTGGATGCCTCTTATGAGGTGAAAGAGCTGTATGTGCCAGAAAACAAGCTCAAATTGGCCAAAAGTGATGCAGACACTCTGCTAACGCTGGAAATAAATAAGGTAGAGGAGTAATAGTATTGTGTTTCCGTGATTTGATTTCTGAAGCTGAAGCCAGAGCCTAATCTGTCATTCAGGAGGTATAGCATAGTACCTAAACTAGTTACAAACTGTAACTTTTTAAAGATTGCTACAACATTTGCTTTTCTGTTCTTTTGGTATCTTTGAGTCTCCATGACCTCAAAACTAATTGTTAGCATTTAAAATAAATTTTAGTTAATTCCCTTAACATCTCTATGACATATGAGTTGGATGGTCTGGATGATATATGTTTTCTAGTTTCCTAAGCAAAGCAGTCTCCTACGTGCCTTTTATCGATAGCTTTTTGTATAAGGTCTTAATTATTTTACAAATGTCCAGGCTTTTTTATTTTTCTTAAAAACAAATTTATACTATAGAAGGTGACTCTTAGTAATTTCATCCTTTTCTTTTTATTAACTGAGTTAGATTATTTTTTCCTGTCACTTATTTTTCTTTTATGCCTTTGGCTATCATGACCTCACGCTGCTTTTTCGCTCCCCTTGGCTTCCCTGCTGGATGCCTTGACCTACTCTGTTCTTATTTGATTAATTTACTACTCTTCCAGTTCAGATTTGAGCCAGTCTTTTGAAAACACAGACTGGCTGCTTTTTGTTCCTTGTATTCTTCTTTTTTCAGAGGAATTGGGCCATGAGCCAGCAAAGCACTTAAACACAGACTTAACTGTAAGCACATGAGTTTTCCTATTAACTTTTTAATGAGGTTACTAGTGCTTAAGCATATGCTTAACTTTAGGTGCTTTGTGGGATCCAGGTCTCAATCTGTCTTGGAAGGATGTTTTAAGATTTCCAGTCTTTTTTTCCACACCTGTGGATTTTAACACTTCCCCTCACTGCAGTTTACTAGATTCCTTGCTCTGCTGCCTTCTGTGAAGTTATGTGTTGCTTTTCTGAATTAAAGTAGCTTATTGGTCACTAGTACCAAGCTTCCTTAGTCTCTTATTGTAAATTGCATCCTCTCTATTGGTAAGAAATAGATCTATCTAGAAAAATAATTCCCCCCTCCTTTTTTTGTTACTAAATACCAAACAAGTATTCAGCACAAGCTGTGGGAGAAATCTGCATTTTAATTGTCTCAACATGAGGTAAACAAAGTAGTAAATATTAGTCATGTATTTGTATTACATGCGCTCTTGCACAACGGACCTGCACAAGCTCAGCAAGCTTTTCCTTGTGAAAAGCTCTTGACTCAGTCTCATGAATGTACATACAGAAATAATAAAACGGTTGTGATACATCTCACTGTATGGCCTTTACTAAGTGTTAAGGGAGGAAATTCCCTGTAAACTGATATCAGTCTTTTAAACTAAAATAAATGTTAGTCTTCTTATTATGAGGCTGACCAGGGAAAAAGTCTTAACTGCTTTTT
Organism: Terrapene triunguis; assembly: GCF_002925995.2. Lineage (NCBI taxonomy): Eukaryota > Metazoa > Chordata > Testudines > Emydidae > Terrapene > Terrapene triunguis. The sequence goes on along the minus strand of NW_020665057.1, from coordinate 4,198,652 downwards.
GCTATAAAAATACCACTTCTAATCGATTGAAAGATTTTTAACAGTTACTCCCAGGATTATTTTTGTGTTTTATGTGTTTCTCTCGTCCTCTTGCTTGTATGTAAGTAGCCCTATGTACAAAACATGGCCTTTTTCATTGCAGAGCTATCTGAATTCTGCTTATTTGAACTACTAAAGGCCTTCAGTATACAAACTAATTGCAATTCATTTATTTCTAGCATAGCATTGGAAATTCAGCTAATGATATGCTGGAAATGTGAGAAGTAGCTCCTATTTATAAATTGTGAGGAGGAAAAAGGCATTTTTTTTCTGAATGAAGAGACTTTGAGCTCTATGCTACTGATGATTAATGCTCTCTATTAAAAGCCGACTTACACACACATTAGATTTAGTATGGAGGATATATCTGTATTCTGAAAAACATTCTCAAAGGTTACTTGGCTCAGTGCATGGAGTTCACTGGTGTCTGTCTCTGTCTCTTTACCAGGTGGATATGCAATGGGTGCAAGTACTGGCAGAGGGTTGGGCTACACCACTTAATGGCTTTATGAGAGAGAGAGAATACTTGCAGTGCCTTCATTTTGATTGTCTTCTAGATGGTAAGGCATTTCAATTTAAAAATACTTTTTAAAACCACCCGAAGCACCCAGCTCTGTAGCTATGTTGTGGTACGTTGATTTGTCATGGGAGAGAACTGCATTAGATGTGTGTGTCCTCTCCTGAGGACAGAGAATCAAAACTTGCAAATGATTAAACTTAATATGAAATAATATCTTGCTTTTAGCTCCTGCCTTCTTGTGACTGGATTAGTTTCGTATTCACTTTTGAAAAACTTTGTCCTTCTCCAGTCTTGTTAATTTTCAGCATTCAGGATTACTGATAAATAACTGTTAGTATGTAACTCTGGACGAAGATTGTCTAAAGACATGTTCTGTGGCTGTGCTGGAGTGAAGGGAGTGCAAAATGATACTCTGCTGAGGCTTAGAGCCATGGCAGACAAAACCAAGAAGAAGGTTCATGCCCCTTCTGGTCCTCTTTGAAGTTCTGCTTGACTCCAACCCTGTCTGATTTTGCTTTTGCCTCTTACAGCTCCCCTTTGCTACAGAAATGACTCCCGTCTCATCATTTCCTGCTGCTATTCTTTGTCTGCCATGCTGCCTCCAACACTTCTTACTCCTGTCTTATCCTAATATTCCAGATACCTAGTCTCTCTTCATACAAATACCTCTTTAAAGCCCCTTATTTCTTTTACAAATCTCTCAAATGCTAACCTGTATAATAAAATGCCATCATTATTTCATATCTTCAGATTTGCATCACCCTCTGAAACTTCTCTCTCTTTCCATACTATTCCATTTCTTTGTCTCTGCCCTGTAAAGCTCATTCGTATAGAGACTTCAGCTTCTTTTTGCATCTTGTACATGACTGAATATACTGTTGTTTAACAAAATATACATCCTTTTGTAGTGGTACTATAAATGCAGCTAAAAAGTTTAGTGAAAAGAGTTTTAAAATGGTGGAGTATTTTAAGATTCTTTGGAAAAAGATCTGGTTACTGTTTTTGAAACAGAATGTATCTCTGTCTGTGCATAGCTGTCCTGCAATTCTGTTCTTTTGGCTGGTTGTATCTGTAAATGCAACAGTTTTCAGTATTGCCTCCATTTCTTCCTTTGATTCTTATTTAGGTCAGACACATGGAGAGAGTAGCACTGTAGGGAACATGTGGGAAGAAAGATGTTGGGGTGAGGGGTAGAAACAGCTGCACCCCTGTCAGTACACCTACAATCTATCCTTTGATCACAGATTTTTCAGCATTTCAGAGGCCTGTCGTTTCACAGATGGTCATTTGAGGGCAGGTCCTTCAGTGAGGTAGAAAAGAAACTTCAATTTTCAGATTGAAGGTAGAGAGGAAATGTAGTGCCTAAGGAGGTGATAGCAGCCATTCGGTAGTGTTAGTTTGGTGGTACTCATTTTGAAACATGCTTTTGTCCCAAATCACTTCTTCTGTTCACCTGTTCTGTTCCTTACATTTTTCTCTTTGTGTATTACCAGTTAATTACAAGCTAAAATTATTTTGTAACCAATAACAAAATGCATTCCCCTGTTTTCCCCAATCTTTGTGCGAATAAAGCTTACTTCAGCACAATGCAGTTTCAAAGTACGTAGCCCCAAAATTTTTCCTTCATGGCTTTAGTTTGCAGCCCTAGACTTGCTGCCACAGTTCTAGAGCAAATTGCACTTTAGACCCCCTTACAGTTCCTCTTGAGTGCACATCTCAGGCAACAGGCTATGCTGCCTTCACCTCTCTTGGTGGAACCCCATGGTTCAATCACTGCTACACTGGATCTCTGGGTTGCAGCCCGCACTGGTCCTGAACAGTATTAATATGACAGGCCCCAATTGTGTTTAACACCTGCATGAAACTTCTGTCTGGGAAGCATTATTTATTCACCTAAAGATGCATAGCATTCAGAGACGTGAGTTAAAACAACAAAACACCTACATATCTGAATCTTACCTAAACCTTATCCTTTCCTTGAAAGTTTTGGGAAGATTCATTCAGCCTAGGTACCCTGACTTCCAGGCTGGGAGAGACACACTGCATTCTTTTTCTCTGTCTCTCCCACTTCATCTCTTCTGAGCTGCTGCTGCTTCCCACTCCTCCCCATTCTTCCTTCTCTAGGCAGGGTTTTTTAACTGATGCTCATTTTGATCTCTAGGCTTTGGCTTTGGCAAAACAGCTCTGTAACTTGGCTGGTGCCTGGAAGCAACATCTTTCCAATTAATGGCCTAGCCACTGTTATCTTAACTTCCTTGAAGTTGTTTAGCCCAGTGGTGGTGTTTCTATTGTTGTTTCACTTTCTATTTGCTATTGCTAACAGCTCCTTTGATTTATTTCTATGTAATCAGACTGAATAATATCAAGCAGGTAAACTGAGGTATATAGTGTAGTCAACACAATACAGATATCTCCCTCATTCTCCATACTTGCACACCTGAGGTTTTAATAAACTTGATGCAACCTAAAATCAGCTGTCTTTAAAGGGACTCTTTAAAAAAACAACAAGGGGGTGGGGGAGATATTTTTTTCCCCCCATATACTGCACATGCCTGAGTCCCCTCTGCGACATTTGTGGGTTTTACATTCACAGCTTCCAATTAAAAAAATTCTCTCTCCCATTGCTGAGTGAAGGGCCGAAACTATGGAGTGAAACTGATTCTGCTCAAAGTGCTTTCCAATGCACAAAGTGAACTGCATATGAGACTCTTAGGTTGATAAGTTTAACATCAAAGTAACTGTGTTAATTATGTTACAAGTTTTTTTTGGTCAGGCTGATTATTATTTTTACATTGTCATTTTCAAAACAGGGAAAAGTGCAAAAATCAGCTTAAATTTTCAGAAATGACCCATGATCATGGGTGCCTCAATTTTTGAGGGTCTGACTGGGGCCTTATTTTTTCCAGTGGGTGGGTGTCTAGCACCTTATAAAAATCAGGTCCTTTTAAAGAGGTTTCTAGTTGGACACCAAACCGGCCTTAATTTTCTGACCCATGTCATAAGGCTACTTAACTTCCAGGGTGTTTGTATGCATTTATTAATGCAATTTGCAAAATTGTAGTAAACCAGGGTTAGCAATTTTTGACTATCAAGTGAAATATTAATTATGTAACATTGATTTTTTGCAACCAAACCTTAGTGGTGGGCAAGTAGACTTTGGCTGATAAAAGGTTTGACACTTTTGCAACACAGTAAATGTTTCTCTTTTGTACAACTAAGTGCTTGATAAGTGCTGCTTTATCCTTTGATTGCTTTGGAAAACAAAGAATCTGAATACTAAAACTAAATTCTGAGTGCAAGTATGCAGCACACCTTTCATTTCAGATTATATGAGAGACTGGGAATAAAAAAATATTGCATTTTCTCTTAATCTTTTCCAGCCAACTTCATAATTTTTAACTTCCTGACTCTAGGGGCAGGTTTGAAAGGTTTCTAAAATGTATTGTCCAAAGATGTGAGTTTAGCATAAGGCCAGAGATGAATTCCTAACCCCACTGAATTTATTAACCAAACTCCCATTGACTTCAGTGGGGACAGGATTTTGCCCTAGGTGAATACCCTGGAGTTTCTCATTCTTATGGTAAGTATGACATTAAGACTTCAAGCTTTTGCAGTTAATTTACAATAACTAGTCCACTAGTCTCTCATAACCTAACTCCCTTATTGTTGTCAAGAAAAGTAGGACTTCCAACATGTAGTAATGAAGTAAATCTTTAAAAATGAAGAGCACATGTAGCTTTAGAATTGTCATGCTCTGGGCTAGTTTTGTGGGAAGTCGACAGTTGATAAGATTGCAACTAAACAAACATATGCTAAATGTCTGACCATCTCAGTTGTTAATCTATTTTGAAACATATGGGTTCAAGTAGTTCAGTCTGAAAATATGTTGGTTCTCTAAATATTATAGTAGTAAAAACGTAACTTTTGAATAATTGAATAATATACACTAACTGTTTGACGTTTTTGATCACCTTCCATCACATTGAACTTTCCCAAGCATCTGACGTACAACTAACAAAAATGTTAGTGGGAACCAGAGGTTAAAATGCAGATTTGTGCCCAAATGATTTCTAGAGGATCTTCTGATTTAAAAGGTAACATTGAACAAGAAGCGAAGAGCCACCTTTTACTCCCTGAATGTCAGTTCTGGAACCACATACCCTAGTATGTAAGGCTATTCTGGAAGCCATAAAACATGGAATATCTTTAGACTCCAAGTATTTGTGCCTAGCATCAATCTTTTGACAGATAGTTCTGTCTGTGTAGATTAGAAAGTTTTGGTACCACTTTTATTAGTGCATATGTTGATTGTGTCACAACCAATTTTTAAACATGCTGGTTCTTTCTCTAAGACTTGGTGCCTAGATTACTGTATAGCAACCTTGTATCTCATAGAGGAGCACAATCTCAAGTATTTTATTCTTTAGCACCAGTTAAGTGTGATTACTTGAACTATGGGTCATGGAATGTGTAGCTTGTATTATAACTTGTTAGAAAGAGAAGATTGGGTTTGCATATGCCATTTGGTAACCATTTGTTAAGTGTGTACTCTTTATCGTACAGGGGGAATTATTAACCTGTCAGTGCCTATAGTGCTGACGGCTAGCCAGGAAGACAAAGAGAGACTGGATGGATGTACAGCTCTTGCACTGGTGTATGAGGGGCGTCGTGTGGCCATTCTTCGTAACCCAGAGTTTTATGAACACAGGAAAGAGGAACGCTGCGCCAGACAGTGGGGAACAATATGCAAGGAACATCCCTACATCAAGGTTGTTTGAAAGCTATGTTATCTAGCTCTAATTAAAGCTATCCTTTTTGTAGCGTTATAGTTGCAAGTGGAGTAGAGTTGACACCAGCAACTGTTTACCTTGACCAAAAATTCTTTGCTCTTCTGTTTAATTTTTAGACAAAAGTAAAACTTTTTCTGTTCGATGCGGCTGATCTCTGTTGCATACTCTTCACTTGTTAGTGTGGCATTCTAACTCAATGGATGATCTGCATGTGAAACGTATAGAATGTGCCATAGAATCGGCAATAGATCAGAGAAGAGAACTTTCTCCTTGGGTACACTTAGGAAATGCAGCCTTCTGTTCAAGGTGGGCCCAGATGGGTCATCAAAACTACTCAAGCAGCAGATGAACATGGTGCATATGGGGTGTATCTATCCTTCCTGAATGTATAGTGGGTGGTTTGAAACTATTGAAACATTGTCTCCCCTCCCATAGCGATAATTATCTTTCCTGTTTCCTTGCACTCTGCCTACCACAATGCTTATTCTGATCATTGAGTAGTCTTCATGACTGTGTCTTAAGGTTTGTAAACTCTGTGTGTTAGGGTTTGTAAACTCTGTGGATACTGTACTAAAGATTACCTGGGTTATCCCTAGTTGAGATGTTTTTTGAATAGTCTTGTTAGTATGCTAATGACTCAAAACCAGCTTATTTTTTTAAATACTCAGACTAACCGTGAGTTTGTCCTAAAAAAGGAAAAGTTATTGATATATTTTAAAAAAATCAATACAACTAATACTTACACAAATTTGAAAACTGCACACTGCCCTACTTTACATTAGCCTTTTTAATAATATAGTGCCGTTGAACATTCTTGCGGGAGTATGACTATATCTGGAATATTGCATATTTAGCTGCAGCTAAAATTATTTCAATGATCATGCATTCCGTCCTGTACAATGACAGGTCCTGTGGATATGACAGATGGATGGTGAGATTGCAAGTTCAGTGAAAGCTGACAATTATATCGGTTAAAGAAATCCAAGACAATGGAATGCATACAACAGGTGAATGCCACCTTATAGTATGCCACCAATCACAATATGACTTGATTAAGATTGGTGTAGAAAATATGGGCCCTCTTCTCATGTCTGCTCGGCAGCTTTGCACCACATTGTCAGCCCAGAGCAGTAGATCTGGCCCCTTAGAATTCCCCTTAGTTAAGGGGACTGTCTAGGTATCATAGAGCTGGTGTAGTAGTTTCTATATGTTTTCCACATGCCCCCTTTTTTCTGCCCTTGGGCCTCCATTTCAGCAGTCTTTTGTGCAGAAAAGAGCATCGTTTTGGCATTCTTAAACTGCAGTGATCCCTAGCTGTTGGAATGGTCCCTTTGGAGAACTGGAAGCCCGACATAAGTTAGATTTGCCAACAGGTGCAACTTGGCTGGAGCAGATATTCTAGGCTTTGTTACTTCAATATCCTGATTTGTGCAGTTTAAAAACAAAACAAAAAACCCTTTCCTGTATTATTGCCTTATTGTAACATTTTCCATGCAGGTGTGGCACAAATTTTGTATTCTTCAAATTCCATAATGCTGGAATTTAAGGATAAATTTGTACACACAATTGCTCTTTTGTACAACAGCTGGGCAGTTACTGGCTCAGTTGCTCATTTGTCCTTGCAGAAAGGCAGCTCTAGCCTTTCAAGAATATGAATTTCATACTTTGATTTCCACACATACACTTTTGCTCTGTCTACTTAAAATTTGCCATAAATTAATATTTGGTGATAAAGGATGAGATGACACCAATAGAATACTTCTTAAAAGTTATAAATAAGTAAATACCTGTTATGACACAGATCAATAAAAGTCAAGGCAAAATAAATCTAAACACTTTTAAGTTCCCTAAGATTCCAGTTCTGTTCACAAATTTAATTCATTGTAATGGATGAATAGTCAACCAAAACTTTATTTCCTTATTTGCTACTAAATGCTTGTTGTTACTTATTGATTTTGGGTTGACCAGAGTTTTCGTAGTCTTCAGTCCAGTACTGGGAGTGAGAAGTTTGAACAACAATTAAATGGCATGTGACTTGAAGTAGGAAGCTTCCCAGGTATCCACATCTTTTGGCTGTGGATGTTGCGTAATTACGCTGGTTAAGATGTTAGCTACTTTTCATTTCTATGCAGCAATGCATTGTGCAGTATTTTGAAGAGAAATACATGTGTCAGTCACGGATTAGTTATTCTGACCTTCTTTGCCCTACACTATAACTGATTCAGATCACATTTCAGTGATTTTAAAAATTAGCACTTAGATTCAGAGAGTCTCTATAAAATAGAATTAACCCAAAACAGATTTTGGCAATTGCATTGAAGTGCAATCCTTTGGATGCTCAGGACAGCTGACAACTGTCTTCTGTAACTGAAGTGTTTTTGTTTTAATTTATATGCTGACAAAACCTCTTCTGCTCTTTCTCCTAGATGGTGATGGAGCAAGGGGACTGGCTTATTGGTGGAGATCTACAAGTCCTTGACCGTATTTATTGGAATGATGGTCTTGATCAATACCGTCTCACTCCTGCTGAACTAAAGCAGAAGTTCAAAGAAATGAATGCTGGTGAGTCTTTTGTAGCTGTATCCTAGTATTTTCCGTATTATCCAGAAGTTTACTGCTGCAAGACTGAATGGGCTTCTTGCCCAGTAGGGACAAACATCATTTGTGGGACACGTATTTTGAAAATGCTTTCTGTATCTTGGAAAACTTGAAATTCTGTCTTCTAGATGGAAAATGGACAGACATATTTTTAAAAATTCGGGTGAGCTGTGACTTGCTTAAGGCATCATAGCAAGTCAGTGACCATTGAAGTCCTGTCTTCCCAGTACCCTTCAGAAACCACTAAACAGCTGCTCCACAACTACATTCCACAACTCAAGAAAAGAAGACGGTAACACTAGATTGTGGTGCAGCATGATTTTAAATAATCATAAGGTAGATGTACACTAAACCTCTCCCCAGTATGTTCCCAGATGGATAAGAGTACAAGTCTGATTTGTTTTTGTTTTTGTTTTAATTCAGTTCTTCAGAAAGAATTCACTAAGCCATTGAACTATTGAGCCAAAAAGATAATCTTCAAAAACAAGAAAGTGCCTTTTTTCTCCTTCCAGATGTATAAAGAGAGCCTGACTGTTTTCAAAAGTCTCTGCTTTTGTTTGTTAGAAACACACACACACACACACAAAATTAGAGGACTGGATTAGCTTGACTAACTAAAGACTGAAATCTGAACTAGTTGGAGGAGAGGAAGCTATTTTTTGTCAGGCTGTCTAAAACTGTGTGGGTGTGTTAATACCTATGAAACTCAGACTCCTGACAAACTCTTGATGGGGTGGAGAGTGGGTACGTGGCTTTTTTCTGTGAAAGATTTGACATCCCTGATCTTTCAGTTGAATGCCAAGAATGCTCCCGCTTCAGTTCCCTAGTCCTCAAAGAAGTCCTCCAGCAAAAACAGGGAAGACAGTTGGTATTTCTTATGGCTTGAAGGGCAAAAAAATAACCCTTTCTTGAAAATAAAATCTTTGACCTCTTTTGTACATCATAAAGAAGCCAAAAAAGCAAAAGTATAGTTTTTTTGCAGGTCACCTTTGATGACTGCCTTTTAAACGAGCCAGATATTATTGGTGTTCTGTGTGTTTAATTCTTTGGAATGCCTTTTTAGTGTTTTTCCTTACATATTATCTTCATTGCCTTTTACACTCTCTTTAATTAAATCTATTCCATGCTGCTCTTTGGGAACAAAACACATGAGCCTTGCAAGGAAACTAGCCTAACAAAAGGTATTAGAACTCTTTTGAAAGTATTTGGGATCCAATTACTAGCTTCACATCAGAGAAAAGTAACCACCGTGTGTTAGTTTATTTGTTTTCCGTTTTTAGAAGTTCGTGTTAGATAAATAAGTAACAGACCAAGTGGTAATGGCTTGGCAGTATAGTTGTTTGTTCTTTGCGCTTCTAGCAGAGCAGCAACAAACAGGCTGCTAAGAAAGCACTATAAGGTGTGGGAGAGAGAGGTGAAAGATGGAACCCAAATCAGCTAAGGCCTGGGTTTCTGTTTTATAATAAAGTAAATTGAGTTTCCCATATATACAGAGTTTGAGATATAGAATCCTTACTTTAACTCTTAGTTATCCAGTGAGCAGACAGACAGTTGTCTGACACCTGAAAAACCTGTTATCCTGTTATTCATTATTTCTTTATAACAAGGTGGTGGTGCTACTGTGCAATCATGCGTGATCCTCATGTCCCTCATTGATTTTCAGTGGAAGGAAAAACACCAGATTTTTTTGGTTTGCTGTATTGTTGAAATGACTTTAAGGTAATATTAACTCTAGTCTACCTGTGTCAAGTATCAGAGGGGTAGCCGTGTTAGTCTGAATCTGTAAAAAGCAACAGAGGGTCCTGTGGCACCTTTAAGACTAACAGAAGTATTGGGAGCATAAGCTCCCAATACTTCAGAAGTGAGGTTCTTACCCACGAAAGCTTATGCTCCCAGTACTTCTGTTAGTCTTAAAGGTGCCACAGGACCCTCTGTTGCTTTCTAGTCTACCTGTGTCAGCTGCTTACACTGCATAAATTCTACTATGATGATTAAAGGTGGAAGAGACGTATTAGGTTGTGTCAAATCCCTTTGTAAAAGATAGGCTACATTCCTTTTACTGGTGGGGGCAGGAGGAAGGGAGGGAAGGGGCAGGAGGCAAGGTGGGATATTAGAAGAATTTTATTGACATCTCAGATGTTCTGAAGACTGTGTGCTTCCTCAAGTTTATGGTCCGGTTATTTTGTAGTCTAGTTCATTAAGATCTCCTTGTCCAAAGAACTTTCATGTTCTGGGATCACTGATAATGTGATGCCTGTTTGGTAGAGTTCAGCAGCAAGCTACTGGATTTGCATCATTCTGGCAGCTTTACATTCAACAAATGCCATTGCTGTTGCGTATGGAGAAAAGTTTGTGTATTCTAGATAATAGGGGTGCATGGGTTCATGTATTACATAACATTTTCTTCTGTGGATATTATGTATACCTAAAACAAAACCAATATCTTCAATTTCATCCAGAATCCAATAGGTAGAGCCTTGAGTAGATACAAAATTTATATCTGCGGATATCTGCAGAGTTGCAGGGCTCTACCTGTAAATAAGCAAGACCAGCAGGGCTATGGCCAGCAACCGTGCCAGGAACTGCAGCAGCAAAAGCAGCAGCAGGTCAGGCTGCCACTTGCAGGAGCCAGTGCCCAGCCTGGGCAGCTCTTCCGGCATGGCTGTACGGCCCCTAGCCCTACCCACTGGGGCGAGCACCAGGTTCACCAGCAGCTATCCCTGGTCACGCTAGTATATGCAAGTGGCTAGCACGCTCCCAGACAGGAGACGCAGACCACTGTGTGGAAGGGACCATGGGACCAGCCAGCTTTCTGTGGACCATGATTTGAGAACCTCTTGGTAACCAGTGCAGATCATGGATCACGGCTGCAATATGCTCTTGGAGAGATTCCCCACTCAATAAGCAGACTTGTTTTTTAGTCTGTTTTTCTGAATATATTTAGGGGGGGAGTAGCTCTGTGGAGAGCTCATTGCAGTAATCTAATTTCTGAGTGACTAATGTAACTGTATAGGCAATCCATTATTGACACAACTTGATAACCAAAACCTGGACTTACTTTTTGCCTCTGCCCTGTGAGTAAGGTGTGACTCCGTGCTGTTTGGCTAGTTCCAAAATGCTGATTAAAATACATAGAGCAGTGATCACAGTTTAACATTGTTGAATCATGCAGCCTACTGCTCATGGTCTGAACTTCGCAAAAAGTAACTAACCATTTTGGCCCTTTTTTTCTTCCCATAGATGCTGTCTTTGCATTCCAGTTGCGCAACCCAGTGCACAATGGCCATGCTCTGTTAATGCAGGATACCCATAAGCAGCTTCTAGAACGGGGCTACCGGCGTCCGGTTCTGCTCTTGCATCCACTTGGTGGCTGGACAAAAGATGATGATGTTCCTCTGATGTGGCGTATGAAGCAACATGCGGCAGTACTGGAGGAAGGAATATTGAATCCAGAAACAACAGTGGTGGCCATATTTCCATCTCCCATGATGTATGCTGGACCAACGGAGGTAGATAAATTGTGAGAGTATAAAAACAATTCCAGTGTTACTCTGTAATGTTTTGTATTATTGCGCTGTGTATTATTGTGCTGTGGTTTGTATTTTTTTTTTTTAAACTGGCAGTTGAGCCTTTAATAATAATAATCTTCTCTTCCTTAGCAAACAGCACCACAGAAATCCCTTTGCTATCCAGGCAAATATCCATGTTTCTATGCAGTAATTCCTGTTTGTTTTAGAGGATTTAAAGTGGGAGATGGGAGACAGAGCAGTGTCAAATTTTTAGATGCCGTTTCCTTTTTTACAGTTAAAAAGACATGATGTATTATCTCTTCACCTTTTCTTTTTAGATGAAGTTATGAAGTCTTTTAACATATTGAATAATTGCCAAAAAACAGATTTTAGAGATCATAGTTTTATGTCCCAATTAAAAATGGGACAGTGGGGTGGGTGGATGGGTGTGTGTCTTTGGCAAACTTAATCTAGGGAGAATTGCTTTACGGCGTTACATAAAAATGATTATGAAATAACTTTTGGCAAGATTTTATTTAGAGGTCTGCATTCAAATTGAACCCTCTAGAGGTTGTGGGATGCAGTGTAGAGAATTAAATGTTGACCTTTGGGGGAGATTATTTGACTCAGGGGACATTGGTTCTATATCTCATTATGATTTTTTTTTCTTCGGGCCATGGGAAGTTCAGATCCTGACTAGGTTCACAATAACTGAAATTAACCATCTGATGGCGTTTTGATGGACTTAGTCTAGTTACCGTAGACAGGGAGTCCACATAGCAAAAATCAGCAGTTGCATTTAATGTTCGGTTACCTCTCATTGTTGGCAGGCAAGGTAGTTATGGAGACTGAACTGCCTTTTCACCCACAGAGAAAGGTAGCCCCAGATCAAAGCATGTTAGCTAGGCACCATGGGAAGCTTGAGCTGTTGCTTGCGGTGGATGTGTTGCCACCTTTCACTAAAACTAGACTCATGCAGTTTTTAAAAAAAAAATCTCTTTTTTGACATTAACAATATTTTTGCTTTTGGCTGCTTGTTGTACTCTGTTGTGGTTTAAGAAACCAAACACCCGTAAATTAAGTCGCTTATGAATACAGTTTCCCTGTTTCCATGTTTTCCAAGTGCGTATCTTGAGTGTGTAAGAGGGATTTGAACAAAACTACCCATAAACTTCAGTTGTGATAGTGAATAAAATAAGAAACATCCCCTAATTTATGCAGCATTTCCAATGACCTCAGAAAGCAGCCTGCCAGTAATGTGTTGTAACCAGCTAAGGGGGAAAAAAAAAAAAAAGACACTCTTCCTTTAATCATTTTCTGTAGGTCATTTAGAAGACATTGGTACCAGATTTGTTTCTTTAGTGCAAATGATTTACAGAACAACAGGCAGCTGTTAAGCCAGTATGGTTATCAACAGGATGTACTTGGTTTTCCAGTCTGTAAAGATTTAATGGGCATGTTTTGTAGGCCTCAATTTAGCATTTTTGTACGTTAAAAACCTCTTTTTATGGTGTGTTGGGTAACCAGCTAGGAAATTATATTTGCAGTCCTGACGGTTATCTCTGAAGGAAAAGAATCAATTCCAAAAAGGGCAAATGCCATATAAAAACCTTAACTGCTTCACCCACTGGGGAAGATGAGCACATGCCAAGGTAGGGCCGGTCAGGCTTTTTTGCTGCCCCAAGCGGCGAAGGGGGAAAAAAAAAAAAAAAAAAAGCCGCAGTCTGCGGCACTTCGGCGGCAGCTCAACCACGCCGCTTCGTTCCTTGGCGGCAATTCGGCAGCAGGTCCTTCACTCCAAGAGGGACTGAGGGACCCGCCGCCGAATTGCTGCTGAAGACCCGGACGTGCTGCCCCTTCCCATTGGCCGCCCCAAGCACCTGCTTCGTTCGCTGGTGCCTGGAGCCGGCCCTGTGCCAAGGAATATGAATGCATCACACTTGGACAATAGCTGCTGATTATGTTCTTGCCTGTCACACTTACACTTTATATGATTCTAAAGCTTTTTGAAATTATTCTAATGAAACACCAGTGATATCCTCCACCACGTCTCATTGTGGCTGAGATTTCTTGGTTGCTATTAGACGATATTAGCTATTAGTATGATAGTATATAACATAAAATTTTCCTTTAGAGATCAGGAAAAGCCCAACAGCTGTACTGGCCCATCTGCATGTTGCTTGTGTAAGTGATGGTGTGTTTGTGGTGTAAACGTGTAAAATAGCAGGCATGCCTAACAGACTTCAGATGCTTTCTTTGCACCCATAGCCCTCATCAGCAATGGAATCCGGTACATGTGCTGTCTAGCTGTGGTCAAGGTGAAAATTCATACCAGTTGTACAGTGGTAATTCTGTAATTAGTTTCTGGTTCCAATATTTGCACAGTACTTAGATACTATATGAGCTCCCCTCTTAAATGTTAAATCCTATGTTTCTTGCCCTGTTAACACTGTTAAGACTTGAAGTATAATTTAATGCAGAATACAATGTCATGCATAGTAACTAACACACAGGATATTCATCTTTCAATAGGATATCTGTGTATGAAGCAGCTGCAGAAGCAGGCTCTTGACTCTTAAAACTGTAAAAATGCGAATTTACATTTTTGCATGTAAATGTTTGGAGTAGGAAGATGATTATAGGTGTCTGCAGCAGTCTGTTAAACCTAAATTTTGCTGACACAATTAATTATTTCTAAACTTGCATGTTTATAATGTCACAGTAACATAACAGTCTCACCCTATGATGGATCTTCTGTATCACTTTTTCTCAGTGGTTGCCTGGTATTTTTCTTTTAAGACATTTTAATTACCGTCTAACTCAATGTGTCTATTTTATGTTATGTATGTTACTTTATAGTTATTTTTATGAGAGGGTAAGAATGCAGTTTTTAAAATTTTGTCTTCACATTATCAAGTGTAAAATTCTGTAAGCTACACTCTTGGAGTCTTAAAAAGTTGCCTGCCCTGCAGGGAATTTTCTAACTTGCAGGGTGAATTCTATTGATTTCCTATAAAAGACACACCCTTCCTCAAGATAGATAGAATTTTAAGAAATCAGGATTGTACACTGAACGAAAACGTGCACATGCACAATGTGCTGTACTTGTTAAGCTGTATTTAATTTCCCCCCACATGCGCACATCAAAAAGATGTTCCGATTAAAGTGCGAAGGTTGACAAACATGAGAATATTTCCCGTTAAGGGGATAAATTGATAGCCGCTGAACTTCTCTATCATTTTCAGTTAATTACTTACTATATATTGTACAGCTAAGCCACACACTGAAAATATTACAACCAACAATGGAACAAGAAAATTTGCTTAAGATCTGATGGTATAACTGGTTATCCTAGAAGCCACAGAACTGCTACTTGGTTACAAAAAAATCTAGTTCCGTAAGAACCAAAGATATTTAATTGATAGGTGTTACTTTGTCCTATCAGAGATTACATCATAAAAAGACTCCAAGTGGTCTTACTCATAGCGCACTTAGATTGGGATTTCAAAGGGAATTAGGTGCTCAATTTGCAGTGAAATTCAATGGGATTTGGATGCCCAAATCCCTTAGGCTTATTTTGAATACTAGGAAAAATATCTAAAACCTGCATGGAATCACACAATATGTTACACTTTGGAATCTGGTAAGTATTACTTGCAATCTGCTATCCACCAATTATGTTAATGAGGATTATCTACAGACAAAAGTTAAATGAGTTCCTCAGTTCTCTGAAAACGGTTCTGTGTTTGGCTGTAGAGGAATGTCAGTTCTGTTTAATGTGGCATAGTCTGTACACAGAATTTGCTTTTTAAAGAAAAAAATTTCTGCCTTCAATAAACAGCTTAGCTATAGGGGGGGAAATGTGGCAAAGTTGAGCTGATGGAATGAGTGAAGCACTTATAACTATGAACTTTACAAAAAGTAACGTAGGGAAAAAAAGTTGCTATGTCTCAGTTTTTAATATGTGTGAGTGTATATAAGTGCATATTAAAAACAAACACACCCCGAAATATGTTTTAATATGTCAATGCTGCTTTAAGATTGACATTTTAACAAAAAGTCAGGAAATGCAAAGGTAATGTTTCTAATAAGTGTTGTTTCCTCCCTTTTTCATTCAGGATATATTTCAGTCTAACAAGTAATCAGAAATAGTGCACAGATGCAGTATGGCTGTGTTTAAAATTGCGGTGGGAACTGTAACTTTCACATTTTCTAACTGTTAAGATTTGCAGTTTTAAAACTATTTCTCTTGATGTAGGTGAAGTAATTGTAGTAAAGTTCTATTCTTTTAAGTTCCTGAATCTTTCTCTTGACAACCTAGTCTGCCTGAATATATTGCTAACAGAAATAGCAGTGACTTTGGAAATAGACAAAGGTACAGTATTTCTAGTGTATATGACATGGGGAATACCCATCTTCTAAGACTCTAAGGGACAGATTTTCAAAAGAGCTCAGCATGCAATAGCTGCTGTTTAAACACCTAAACAAAGTGGACAGATTTTTCATTTGTGCTCAGCATCTGTTGAGACTAATGGGAGCTGCTGGGTACTGAACACTCTTGAAAATCTTGCGACTTCATTGAGGTACCTAAATAGGTGCTGAGCTCGTAGAACAAATAGCCTCAATTTTGAGTACTGAACACTTCAGAAATGGTGTCCCTACATCTTCTGGATCTTTATAAGAATGGCCATAATGGGTCAGACCAATGGTCCATCTAGTCCAGTATCCTGTCTTCCGACAGTGGCCAATGCCAGCTGCCCCAGAGGGAAGGAACAGAACAGGTAATCATCAAGTGATCCATCCCCTGTCGCTCACTCCCAGCTTCTGGCAAACCAAGACTAGGGACACCATCCCTGCCTATTGTGGCTAATAACCATTGATGGACCTATCCTCCATGAATTTATCTAGCTCCTTTTTGAATCCTCTTATACTCTTGGCCTTCACAACATCCTCTAGCAAAGAGTTCCAGTTGACTGTGCGTTGTGTGAAGAAAGACTTCCTTTTGTTGTTTTAAACCTGCTGCCTGTTAATTTCGTTTGGTGACCTCTAGTTCTTGTGTTATGAGAAGTAGTAAACAACACTTTCTTATCTACTTTCTCTACACCAGTCATGATTTTATAGACCTCAATCATATTCCACCTTAGTCGTCTCTTTTCCAAGCTGAAAAGTCCCAGTTTTATTAATCTCTCCTCTTACGGAAGCTGTTCGATACCCCTAATAATTTTTGTTGCCCTTTTCTGAACCTTTTCCAATTCCAGTATAGACCACTTGCATGCCAAATGGAAAAACTTCATTCCCTTGCCTGTGTTTGTCAGTTTGGGCTCTTCTGTATATCTTGAAGTAGTTCTTGGTGAGAACTGCTCTTTTACACAGGAATAGCCGTACGGGATCAGACCCAACGTCTGTCTAGTTCAGTATCCTATCTCCATTAGTGGATGGCACCAGAAAGCTGCAAGCAACTGCTTGATAGGTTGATATAGGGAGATCTGGCCCCATGAAAGTCTCATCCTAATCCTTAATAGCTAATCTGTCTTCAACCCTGAAAAATTGAGATTTCATCTCCTTTCTGCTGCAGAGCTACTCTCCTCCTTCATCACTAATGGGTAATGTTACCTGTGGAATTGGATGTGGTCCAGTGTTACTGCTGGAGTCTCCAGGACTAAGCCTTGCCCTTCAGCTCAGGCCACCAGATCTTCTGCATCCAGTGGTTCCGT
This sequence comes from Terrapene triunguis, assembly GCF_002925995.2. Taxonomy (NCBI): domain Eukaryota; kingdom Metazoa; phylum Chordata; order Testudines; family Emydidae; genus Terrapene; species Terrapene triunguis. The sequence goes on along the minus strand of NW_020665057.1, from coordinate 4,181,482 downwards.
TTCTCCTGACCATTTTGTCTTAACTTTAAGTTGTATTTGTTTTTGTGCAGTAGTGACTTTATTTCAGCTTCTCTGGTACAGCACCTTTTGTGTTACCCGCCCCTCCCTTCCCTTCTCCCTACCCGCCCCCCTTCCCTTCTCCCCGCCAGCAGCAGAGCAGCCTTGCAACCACTGAGCCAAGTCCAAGATGTGCTGTAGGCAGCTTTTCGGGACCCTCAGGGGGCGAGCTGCCCTGCTACCATAAACCATAGACCCTCACTTTGCTAGGGTACAGGTTTGGGAAGGCAAATTGTGCCCAGCAGCTGTAAACCACCCACCCTCACCCTGCCAGGATATGGGGCTTTGACTCAGACAGGTGTGTGGGCAGGGTTGAGGACAGCCTGCTGAGGGGTAAGTTGTGAACTCCAGAGACTGCCTTTCAAAAAAGACAAAAGCAAAACCCCCTTCATAATGCAATAATTCATACTGTTAATGAGCAAGTGGGGTTTAAACCCTTTGTCTGACTTCCCATCCTGAGGGATGTGTTTGCTGGGGCTTTTTTCCCTCCCAGACACACTTTCACAGCGCTGGAAAGGATTCATACCTATCAGATGTTCAAAATCAAGACTTTTAAAAGTCGGATGCAGAGAATTATTCACCCAGAGGTCAAAACGGACATTGCTATGGACATAATTTTACCATTGTAGTAAAGGTGTGCAAAGATCCAAAACTTCATACTATCAACCACTTCCTGGCAGTGGTCATCCGTAGCCAGTTATCTCCAGCAGCTAGGATTGCTGGTGCCATGTATCAGCTTCATCCCCAGGAATTTTTTCTGAGGACATGGAACAACTCACTGGATAGAGTGGAAAATCAGGTGTCATTCCCAGATCACATCTGAATGTCCCTTTGTGGGAGAGTAAATACAAACCATATGCTGAGAGGCAGGCCAGTTTTTCTTTTAGACTTATTGCGGAAGCAAGCCTTGTAGGCAGAATGGCATCCTTGAAAAACAAACGTCCAGAATCTTAGAGTACACATCCTTTGAGTTCACATTGACAGCTGTGTCTGTGGTGTGTCTGAACAAAAGCATACAGCCACGGCCACACGGGTTCAGACAGTGGTCCGTCAAGTCCACTGTCATATCTGGGACCGTGGCCAGTAGCATTTACTTCAGAGGAGTGTACAAGAAACCGTGTAGTGGGCAGTTATGGGGCTCAGAGGGGAAGTTTCCTTTCTCTTTTTGTTAGAGGTTGGTTTGCTTATGATTGAAGCATGAGTGTTTACCTCTTACAAAACCAAGGAGTAACCAGAGGTCAAAGCCTCTCTGTGGCAATGGAGGGAGTGTTCTGGAAAGAGAAGAATCTGCTGTTTTTCATGATAGTTCACGTAAAAGGTGCAGACTAGAGGAAGTGGGAAAACTGAAGTTCTCCTCCTCCACTAGCCCAAAAGGTACTTCAGACTTGATAGACAGTTACCTCTATTGCACTTTTAGAAAACTCCAGATCTCTTGAAACAAGAATTCCTTCATTTGAAGCTGGTTGGCCTACAGCTAACAGCCTGGCCATGGGGAAGAGAAGTGTAGTTCAGTAGATATTCTCCATTAGTTTCATCGGTATTTTTGGGGTATCCAGATAAAATGTAACAAGGAAATTTTATTTATTGATTGGATGGAATCACATTTCTGGTATGAGAGGAAACAGAAAGCGATCTGGGACAGGGACTGTCTCTTTATTTGTATACTGCCCAGCATGGTGGGGCCCTTCTATTATTGTAGCATCTAGAGACAAATAATCATAAAGTTTGCGGGATCCTGGCTACACTAGAGTTTCTCCAAGCCGATTGCTATGGTGCTTGGTTGTAGGAATCCAGTCTGAGTGCGTAACAGCCCTAGTGGCATTCTTTATGCAGGCACATCAGAGAATCTGAGTATCATCAGAATGACAGATTAGACAAGCCTGTAGCTGGTCTTTCCAGGTGCCATTACCTCCAAAAGGCAGGGTTTAAATTAGTTGTTTTATCCATAGAAGAACCACACTGTTGTTGTGAGGAAAAGATTATTCTTATAGCTCCAGGATCTCTTAGACCCAAAATGAATTCTTCTTTCCACAGTTAGTGGGAAATAATTCTCGCATCATCTTGTTCTAATCCTTAGCACCTCTTTGGTCATCCTAGAGCTGTAAAGATCTATTTCAAGCATATGAAGTACACATGCCAGTTGTACCACTTTTATTTCATTCGATCCATAATGGCACAGACTAGGTCTTCAAAGTTACTGCAGGCAAGATGTTAAAATCCTGCACCAGTTGGAATGCTAGGCATCCGAAAAACTATTTATGAAGAAAGATTCACAGCTCCCTCTACAGTGTTCCTAGTGGGCCTTGCGGGAAGCCTCATCTGAGGAAGATTTGCAAAGTAGGTTTCCATTCCTCTGCAGAGGTATCTACTCATAGGAGGTACTGCTGGGTTGGTTCCCAAATAATTCCTTTAAATTACAAATCTCTTGCAGTATATGGGGGGAATGTCTGTTTCTGCCTGTAATTCTATTACAGTAATTAAAACTCTGCTTATCCTTTCACTCCCTGGTTCTGTGGTACACTACTTCCTATTAGCGATGAAAGAGGAGAGTTGTGTGACAGAATGAGAAATTTGTGACCTGGTAATTCTCTTTGTTAGCAGATTCTCTCCTTATTCAACCTACCCTGGTGGTCTGGTAAATGACTAGAATGAAATTTGTAACAAATTGGATTTTTTCTCTAAAGAAGACTTGAACACTTAATTGCTTTAAGGTTGTTATATATGAATCAAGTTATTATTTTAATGCTAATCCGTTGCTGGAGGATTTTTACAGTTTTGGAAGAACTCTTCTGGTGGCCTGAGCTGCAGGGTGGGGGCTTAGTGCTGGAGCCTACAGCAACATTGGATTGCCTCCAAATTTCTTAGGTAAATGGTATTAACCCAGTAGTGATGCATGAGGAGAGAAGCTGTTAACAGAAAATTATCAAGTAAGAAATCACTCATTCCAGTGTAACTTTGATTATGACCTAAAAGTCATTCATCAGAAGTTAACATTTTTCTATTTAATTGCTCAATTCTTGTCATTTGCTGACTTATTCTACTGTGAAAACTCCTTATGATAAAAGAAAAGGACAGTGGGGAATATGCAGTCCTTTGGCACTCTGCCTTCCAGCAGTCTCTTTAGTCTCTTGCCATCTTGCAGAACTTGCTAATTGATCAAACTGTCTTCAAGATGCCAGATGCCTCCTGATCTACTATGGCCACCCAGTGCAGTTTGGAAGGCCAGGGAAACGCAGATGGAGAGTTGTTTTTAGTTTGTCTTCAGTTTGGCAGAAGTAAAACTGCTGAAAGTGGGTAAATGTTTATTTCATAGTACTAATTAACCTATAGTAATGCTTGCAATTAAAATGTTTATATATGTAATTTTTTTATTGCTCTGATGGGATTTTTGGCAGCGAATTACTGGGCTGCATGTCTTTTAGAGGAGGAATGTATTTCATTTAAAAATGGAAATGTGGAGCCAGATCACATTTTATTGATGGAAAGACTTCCTTTGTATTAAACTGTCATTATACTGTAGGCCAATAAATTACACAAAAATAAAGCATGTTCAGAGAAACTAAGAAGTGTTCCCAAAAAGGATAACAAAAAAATTAAAGATTGCTTAATTTTTCTTCCCAACTGTGTTAAACACAAACGAACAACCCTTTTCCCCACCTCAGCTGACCCCCCTCCCCAAAAAAAAATTAATATAGAATCTATTAGGATTTGCAGGTGGGATTTTCAAAAGTGCCTAAGGACCCAATTTCCAAAGGTATTTAGGTGCTGAGAGATGCAGATAGGCACCTAGTGGGATTTTCAAAAACACCTGAGCGGGATTTCTGAGTGAGAGAGGCTTTGGGGAGCTTTAGATTTAGCAAGGATATGCAGAGCAGGGAGCCCAGAATCTCATCAGAGGTGCTCTTAGCCACCTCCACTCTTGCTTGGTTCGCTGAGAGACAAAGCAGGAGTGCCCAGGGTGCAGAATGCTTGAGCCATCTGTGCACTACGAGTTCCCTACTTCCATGCAAAACAGTGCAACGTTTACCCCAACTGTGTGGTTAGAAATAGCCTCCTTCTTACTGGTTGGAGTGTTGAATTGATGTATTGAAGTAGATGGTTAATGTGTGAATCCTGTAGATTTTATTTAATGGTTTGTTTCATTGTGTTGTATTGGGTGATTGTTAATAAAGGGCATTTTTTTAAGTAACAATAGGTTGTAGTGTATTAATATGGGAAATTATTGTTTGTCTGTGTTAAGTGATGTGGTGTTTTATGCATAACTGTTTTTTCAATAATTGGCATTTATGGTTGGAGATAAATGTTGCACATTTTATGCAGAGATGAAGAGGAAAGACGTTTATTATGGTGGGTGTATCTGGGTGCGGTAATATACGTGTGGCAAAACTGTGGTGGATGGGTGAGCATTGTGTTAGGGATTTCTTGTGGTGGCTTTTTATTTCCTTTTTTTCTTTATTGTTGTATTGGTGAAATATGCAGTTGAGCAACCTTACCTGCTTTTTAACATTTTGTTGGGACACTGTATATTCAGCTCATGGACCTTTTCCCCGCCCTTTTTAGTACCAAATAAGAAGCATAGTTAATGGAACACTGGTGCACTTTTAAATATGCATTTCCGAATTTTGCTCTTGAAAAGCAACATTGTGAGAGAATGCATAATCTTTTAGGGAAGTGCATTTTAGTCCATCAGATTAACTTTTAAATTTTGAGGGGAGTATTGAGGATTGCTCCTAGAAATTGTAATACTATGGAATGGGGAAATAGTGTGTGCTTGGGCCTAATCTATTGCTAGAATTTATTTTAGTATTTTGACAGGTTTCAGAGTAGCAGCCGTGTTAGTCTGTATAAGCAAAAAGAACAGGAGTACTTGTGGCACCTTAGAGACTAACAAATTTATTAGAGCATAAGCTTTCATGGGCTACAACCCACTTCTTCGGATGTTCATGCTCTCTGTATGTGTGTATATATATCTCCTCAATGTTTCACTCTATATGCATCCGAAGAAGTGGGTTGTAGCCCACGAAAGCTTATGCTCTAATAAATTTGTTAGTCTCTAAGGTGCCACAAGTACTCCTGTTCTTTTAGTATTTTATTACCCTCAAGAATACTCCGGGATATGTGCTCCCTTGTGTCTCAGATCAGTGTTCCAAACACTATGCTAAATTACTGTATTTTAAATGTATAAAAGACTCAAGGCAATCTTAGATGAAGCACCACTTATGGGCAATACATATAAAAATGATGCAGATAAATGATTTAATTTTAGTCTAGGTCTAGATGAAGGCTTGTATTTACATGTTTAAATATTTGAGGAAAAACTTGTGTTTGTGTGTTTGTTTAGATTAGGATGTGGAAGTCATTTCTGTATTATCAATCGAGGCTACCTGCCTATGGTCATCCACTGTTTGAAGGGTGTGAGACACTCTTCTGACATGGCACGTTAGTTCAGTTACATTTCTTGATTTTTGTAGGCTTATCCGAACAGCACTTCTGCGTTGCTCTCTACAGGCAGGTTAATTTTGACACCGCTGTTAAACATTAAAAATGTAGTGATTTACACATTAGGTCTCTCTGTTGTAGTCTCTTGTCTTTTATAGTGGGCAATACCACATGTTTCAGAGGAAGGTGTAAAAAATCTCTGAAATATATCTACATGAACACTGCAGTTTTTCACCTCAAGGGGAAACTTTCTTCCTAGGCTGATAAGCTTATGTTTAGAAGGCTGAAACATGACAACCCTTTAAATTCATTGTTGTTAGTACAACTACAGATACTCTTATGCACGTGAATAGCTAATCTGTTTTGAATCCGATTGAGCTATTTACTTCCACGCTATCCTACACAAGGGAGTTGCATAGGCTAATTATATTACTTAGCGTTTGCCCTTATAGATTTTTTTTAATTTAGTTCCTTTAAATTTAGAGGTCCCAGCTGACCATTCAATTGGTTATTCATTCCATTCATCTGTCACGTCAACATATTCTTTCCAAGCTGTGTAGTCCTATTAATCTCCTACAGAAGCTTCTCCCTGCATCTTAACATGACATCCCTAGGGCAACTACAGGAATTGGTTACATGGAAAAGTAAGAGGGAAGTATTCATTGTAGCCTGACTGTCTTTTAATGAAACTTATCGGCTGGAAATGGAAAACCAGCACTGAGACCAGTCAGTTCTTCATGAACCTAATAGCAAGTGCTCTGTTGAACCCTCACTGATTTATGGCTTGAGAACTGCTTAGCAAACTGAGATGTAATATTGCTTTCATGCGAACTCTTGTTTTATATTTTTACTATAGAATAACAACAAAAATATATACAGTGATGCACATTTTATTTATTTTCTTGGGACGCATGAGACGCCAGAGCATAGTTCTACATCATAGGCAATAGTGTTAGTTTAGCAGTAGCGATAGCATTGTTGGTCATCCCCTTTGCCTCCCCACAGCTGCTCTTTGTCTCCTGCTCATTTATTTTTCCCAAATTGTTTTCCAGGTTCAATGGCATTGCAGGTCACGGATGGTAGCAGGAGCTAACTTCTACATCGTGGGACGGGATCCAGCAGGCATGCCACATCCTGAGACTGGGAAAGATCTCTATGAACCAACCCATGGTGCAAAAGTGCTGACTATGGCACCAGGCCTCAAAACATTGGAAATTGTACCCTTCAGAGTTGCAGCTTACAATAAGAAAAAGAAGGGGATGGATTATTATGACTCTGAACAGTAAGTTGTTTTAATTTTAAAACTAAAGCGTTCTGAGTAATGTGTGAGGTTTGGGTTGTATTTTTTTTTTTTTTTTTTTTTTTTGCTAAGTCTTTCAGCATTTATTACCTAGTTTTTGATTAAATAGAAGCTTCTCAGAGATAAGACAGCTTGGTTTGGGAACACTTAGTTCACAGTTCTTAACTTGTTTTATGATCTTCGTATAGAAGAAATTATTTTAACCTCCACCTCTTTTGAGGTTGTTCTTCACTCTGTGTGTCCAAAAACAGTTTCTGTATATATTACTGTGGTGCCTACCAGTGCAGTGCCACTGTAGGTGGAGATCATTTGCCATTTCATTTCAACCCACTTTCTTCAGGAGTTTAAAACACAGCTGCTTTCATTTGATAATAGTTGATATCACCACAAGCTGTAAGAGTAGATGTCTTTCTAAAAAGACAGCATAAATTAGGTACATTATGTCTATAGCATACATCTACCCTATACTACATCTGTATGCTATGTGGTGTATCAGGTCTCAATTATACAGGCAGTTTGCTTGCCCTGATTACGTGGCCTGCTGAAGGGTGTTGTGTGGCATTGCTTCTTTTCCCCCCAGTGGCTAGCCTCTGTGAGAGCTTCCTGTCCCTTCTGGATACTGACCTGGTCTATGAGTGGTTCTAACTTTTTTCTGTGTACACACACACACATCCCTAATTCTTGTTGCCTTCCAGTTCAGGGAGTAGAAAAAATGTGGCTGTGCTGCAGGACCTGCACATATGACCACCATGCACATATTGCTGAAGTCGCAGGATCCCTCCCTCAGGATTTTTCTATAGGGTAGGAAGGGTGGTCTAGTGAATAGGGCAGTAGACTGGGACTCAAGAACCTAAGTTCAATTACCAGCTCAGCCACGAATTTCCTGTGTGACCTTGGGCAAGTCACTCAATCTACCTCATGCCTCAGCTCCCCTTCTGTAAAATGGGAATAATACTTCCCTACCTTTCAGGGGTATATTGTGAAGATAAAATCAATTGGTGATTTGAGGCATCCAGATCCCATGGTGATGAGGGCCATATAAGAGAGCCAGTGCTTTTTTTCTCCTACCATTTGTTTGAGGCTAGTGCTTGCAAGCCCAGGCAATTGCTAAGACAAGAGAGAGGTTACATGTTTTTTTGTTTGTTTGTTTGTTTGTTTTATTACTAGAGGAGTGTGGGCAGATGGAAGTAGGGAGGATTTAAGATGATATTCTGAAGAACTCCTAAACTCTGCAAGACTGAAAGTGACTGAAGCTGTGTTTTTTCTGGAGCTAAATAACTCCATAGGACCATGGCTTTCACTCTTGTAGAGCTGAGCAGGCGTTCCCATCCCCTTCACGCTAGCTGGCTGACCTTGGGGGTGGGGAAGAGGAAAAGGTGGACAGATCTGCTATGTTCAGCCTCGCAGCAGGGAGAGTACTTGTGCAATGCCGACAAGGATTATATGGCAAATTTACAGAGGGAAATTATGCAGGCATTTGGACAGCCCATATAACCATGTTGTACCTGGGCCCTGTATGATGCTTAACTAACAATTTGGGATGGTTACGTAGTTTTGGGTGTCTACTGAGCTGGAGTAATTTTCAAAAGTGCTGTAGGTGCTAAGGCGCCCAAGTCCCATTGACTTTCAGTGAGACTAAGGGCTGGTCTATGCTGCAGAGTTAGGCATGCTTATTTACATCGCTTAGTGCTGGGGAAAATGTCATGCCCTGTGCAATGTAATTAAACCAGTTTAAGCCCCAATGTAGACAACTTTAGGTTGATGGAAGAATGCTTCCATCGACCTACCTACCGGCTCTCAGAGAAGTGGATGAAAGAACCCCTTTGGTCGCTGTAGTAAGTGTTTACACTTAGAGGCCTTAGGGCATGGCTCCACTTGCAGATGTAGAGCGCTGTGGGCTAAACCCGCCTTCGGAGAGCGCAGTAGGGAAAGCGCTGCAATCTGTCCACACTGACAGCTACAAGTGCACTGGTGTGGCCACATTTGCGGCACTTGCAGCAGCATTGGGAGCGGTGCATTATGGGCAGCTATCCCAGCATGCAAGTGACTGCAACGTGCTTTTCAAATGGGGGTGGGGTGGAGTGTGACAGGGAGTGTGTTGTGTGTATGTGGGGGGAGAGTGGGGTTTTGGGGGGCTGAGAGCATGTCAGCATGTTGTCTTGTAAGTTCAGACAGCAGCAGACCCCCTTTTCCCCCCCGAACCCCTCTCACGCACGCACACACACACACACACACACACACAGAGCATTCCACACTAATGGCTTGCATGCCGGCTGTCAGAAACGGAGCTTTGAAAGGGCATTTCCGCATTCCTACAGGAGTTCAAAACAATGACAAGAGTGGCCACTTGACTTAAGGGGATTATGGGACGTTTTCAGAGGCCGATCAGAGCGCAGTAACCCAACACCTTGTTCACATTGATGCCCGTGCATTGTAGCCAAGGCGCAGCAAACATTATTCCTCTCGCCGAAGTGGAGTACCAACAGCTTTGTAGCCGTGGAGTCAGAGCGCTCTATATGCCTTGCCAGTGTGGACGGGGAGTGAGCTACGGCGCCCGGGGCTCCTTTATTGCGCTGTAACTCGCAAGTGTAGCCAAGCCCTAAGTGTCTAAGTGATTTTTGAACATGGGACTTAGTCCCTCTTGTAAATTTTACCCTTGTTTATTTTTTAAAAAGGCTTAATTTTAAAAGCTAACATGGGATTAGAGACAGGGATTACGTACATAGTTTGGACTGGTGCTGTTTATAATAACTGAGAGCAGTAGAACTACTTAATATTAAAAAGTTACTAACAGCACCTAAATGTTTCTGTATTTGTATAAAATAAACTACAAGCTTTTATAGTAATGTCAAACTAATGACGTGAATATATTGTTACTTGAAGATGTCAGAGTATAGTGATAGCATGTACTATGTGGTCCTAAATCAGCAATGTTAGCAATGGCAAGAAAGTTAAATCATTGAGTCTACCCACTTGTAACATGGGATAGTGCATGGGCAGACTATCCATATATTATACTGATAAGGTACTGTCACTGCTAGTGCATTGAATAAATATGCAGGCATGGCCAGTAGATTAACCTACTATTTAAGGGTCCTTGCAATAGATACAGAATCAATTAATATTGAGTATTATATCCAACCAAACATTGGGCAAGTCAAGAGGAGTTTTCATGGAAAGTGTAATGTAAAGAGTAAAAACTACAAAGGTGGGGCTAGGAACTAGAGAATTAAGCAACTGAGAAATGTTTTCTTTAGTCGTCCTGAAAGGGAACCAGCAACAGACAGCAAAACTGAAATGTGACGTCAGAACTTCCATTTCATCTGATGGAGAAATGTTTGTATGGTGAAGTACTCTCAGAAAAAGAGATGCTTAGGAAGCTGAGTTTTAAATCCTTTTACAAAGAGAATGCAAGCCAGCCACCTGGGTCTCAGAGAGCTTGGCATTGCGGAGGGAAAACAGACTTAAATGGGTTCTGTGCTTTTCCTTTTGTCAAATGATCAAAGCAGAATTGTCTAGCATGCTGTGTTACCATTTCTTTGCATTTCCGAATAGCTGATCTTACCTACCTTTCTGCAGGAAAACTTGAGTATTTTTGCTGAACTTTTGTAGAATTTCCCCACAAGAATACATTCTACTTCAGTGAACTATTGCATGCAGAAACCAAGATGGTACAACACTATGGTCCTGTGCTAACCCCCTAACCTTTAATATAAAATTTTATCATACTTACCCATTGATAACTGAATCAGTTAACATTAATACAACCAAGACGTTTGGAGAAACCTTCCAAATGAATTGTAATCATAACAGTGCAGTAGGTGGGTGCAAAATCTGCTTGCTAGCCAAAAATATACTATGATGATAACGATGAAAAGGCAGCTGTTACACAGTTAGTTACTTCAATCATGTGTAACTTTGCAAGGCTGGAGTTGGCAGCTAAATAACTCATTGTTTGGGAGAGGACAGATTCTCAAGTCTTTGCAAGAAGACTTTCCTGTAAAATTCAGCCACAGACTGCTGCTGAGAAGAAACTCTATTAAGAAAGGAAATTTGTTTAACAATCGAAAGAAACCACAGCAATCTTTGGCAAAATTAATAATTCTGTCTTGACAGTGCACTCTGTGAGATCCTCTTAGCCATAGGAAGCCCATAAATACAGCTACCAGAGCAGGCTGTTTGTCCTCTCTCTAAAATGTGCATGAAGCTAGTGCATCTACATATACAAGGATTATTTTGTTCTCAACTGTTCTGCTGAGGAACTAGGATGCTTCTTTATCCCGCTCTGCTGGCCCTGATAATGGTTTTTGGTGCTGCCAATGTAAAATGGGAAACTTAAAATGTTAAACACTTTAAAAGTAAAAAGAACAGGAGTACTTGTGGCACCTTAGAGACTAACAAATTTATTAGAGCATAAGCTTTCGTGGGCTACAACCCACTTCTTCGGATGCATATTGAGTGAAACA
>NW_020665057.1:4147827-4169820 GCF_002925995.2 Terrapene triunguis | reverse complement strand
AAGTGGGTTGTAGCCCACGAAAGCTTATGCTCTAATAAATTTGTTAGTCTCTAAGGTGCCACAAGTACTCCTGTTCTTTTTGCGGATACAGACTAACACGGCTGCTACTCTGAAACCTGTCACTTTAAAAGTGTGGGGGAAAAGTTCAATTTGTTTAAACTAAACATTGCACTTTTCTCAGTAGCCTGCTATCATTCTGCTATGAGCAGACACTTTCCTGGAGGTTAAGGCACCAGACAGAGACTGAGACTCTGGAGAGTTGGGTTCAGTTCCTGACTGTGCCACAGACTTCCTATGTGACCTTGGCCAAGTCCCTTAATTTCTGTGCCTCAATTCTCCATCTCAAAACAGAGGTAATATTTCCTTTCTCCTACCCTTTGTCTTGCCTATGTGGACTGTAAGCTATTTGGGTTAGTGACTGTCTTCCTATTTTTTGTATATAAAGCTAATAGCAGGGCACGACATTGACCCTGATCTCTGCTGGGGCCTCTTGGTGCTAGTATAATACAAAAAATTCTTGAATGGTTAAATGTGTAATCTTTAAAGAGAGAGAGAAGCCCATTTTACTGGAGTGATAAGAACTTTGGTCTTGAAAAATGAAAGGAAATAATGAACTGTTAATCTGTTTTGTCTGGTTTGTCAATTATCACATACTTTGTTTGATTTTTTTATATAGTGATTATTGGTATAGTCCTGTTGTGTTACTGATATACAACATGAGTAATCTGAAGACCAAGTGGACAGCACCAAATTGTTCTCTGCTTGCATCCTAATAGAATATAGGTTTCCACATGTAAAATGCTCTTTCTCTCTCTATCCATCTTGTCTTTTTAATTGACTTATTGCCATTTCCCCCTTATTCAACTGTCTAGTTCTTTAGAACTGAGCTGCAACAGACTGTACTTGTTTTTGGGTCTCAGACTTACATCAGGCTATAAATCTGGGGCATTGTTGACCTTCAAATGCCCTTTCAGCTACAATGGAGGTATGGGGAATACTATGGAGCTTTTTCTTCTCCCTCCCTCGTCCCCACCCCCGCTATGGGTTTAATAGAGCAATATACCCCAAACTCCAATGCCCGCTCACAAAACATATTTCATAGCACTCTCATGGAGTGATTTTACAGCTTCAGTATAACAGAGCTCCAGTACAGTATGCTTTGGAGAAACTTTCATCATCTCACTGGTGCATATTTTGAAGATAAAGTTTTCTGTTTCCCACGCCATGTTGACAGTTTTCATAGCTGATTTATTCTTGTCTTTTTGGAATGTGTGTTTAATTGCTGTTGCTCCACAAATTGTAAATGTAAGTGGAGATATTAATCCTTGTGCAGATCCTTCATGAAATTCCCTGCTGTACCAACCAATCCATGTAGCTGCTCCCCAAAACAAAAATAGTTTAAATGTTACCAGGCAAAGGAGGAAATAAATTGAGAGGACACTCTCTCTTTTGTTGTTGTTGTTGTTGGCCATTTCTAAAAGGCTGTGGGTAACGTTTACTCTTGTAAAATGTAAAAGGTACTCCATCACATCAGTGCTACAGTCTGAAACACAACTGGCAGGAAAATAATTTTAAATAACTTGTGGAAGCACATATTGTAATATAACTTGGCTCAGCCAAAGCTAATTCCATCCCATAGATACAATTTTCAGAAGTGCCTAAGTCCTATTTTCAAAATTCATTTAAGTACTTAGGAGCCTAAATTCCCTTAATTTAAATGATATTTAAGTTTCTAAGTGCCTAAGTCTTTTTTGAAATCAGACTTGGGTGCCCTTGAAGTGTCCACCCAACATCAACATTCCTCTTATGGCAAAGGGGTCTTTCTCTCCCTTTCCTCACCCCATTTTATTCCTGCCCAATTTCCCATTCTACAGAGTAATGAGCCCAAGAATTCCTAACACATACAGGAGTCCTCCTTAGCACTCCTCCTTGATCTGCGTTGTTTAAGAGATTTGTTTTTCTCAGGTAGCACCTTTTCATCTGGAAGCAAATTACCTTTGCCAATATGTGTTATTTCAGAAGAATGCTGGGTCTTATTGAATCATAGTTTCAGTAATGGTATTGGACAAGGCTTCCTTTTCTTGCTAGTTACATCCTCCATTGTTAATACTCAATGAAGATCTGATCTTTATCGTTATGTCAAATCGTGAGTGGTTGAACAATTAAAGCTACTTTTATAGTATTTTCAGTTTTAAAGTGGAAAACTTTTTAGCAACACATACTACTTCAAACCAAAGCCTATACAAGGACTAAGCAAACAGTATTGGATGAGATCAGTAGCAGGTTTAAATCGAAATAGTTTCATCTGTCAGTTTAGCGAAACTTATTTATGCTGGCTGCTGAGAAACTGACCCACTGGCTTTAAGAAAAGCCATGCATTATAAAAGAAAATGTTTGCTAGAGTAAAAAAGAAAAGTGAGGAAGAGGAGGAATAACTCCTTGACCAAACCAAATTTTAATTTTATGAAGATTTGTGTTAAATCTTTTTTAGATATTAAAACTTCTTCCAGTTTCTTAAAAAGTAAAACTTTTTAATGCACCATGGACCCCTAGATGACTTTATAATATTCCCTATAATTCTCTAATCAGAGGCTCTTAGCCATCTGACATATCTTGCTTGAAGTCTTCAGGTCTGTGCTCTATTTGGCTTCTTCTTAGGGATGCTGTTATTCAAACAGGGCCAGGAAGAAGTCAAATAGACCATGCATTTATTGAGATGCACTTAAATAGCATATCTGAGTCTCTTTAAGTCCAAAGGCTGGTACCCTCTTCTGATCCCTTCTGGGAACTTGAGCCTCTGTTCAAATTCCCACCCCATTCCCTGCCTATAAACAGCTAAGTTTTGACATATAAATTGTGCGCAAGCTTCAGAATTAATACCCCACAGAGTAGAATGTGGGGAGTCCATTCCCCTACAGCTGACTTAATCTGTAAACTCTGTACTATTTTATTCACACTAGGAAATTAACCTGGGTGCCTCCTCCTGCAAACTATTGTAGAAAAAAGCTGCTTGTGTAGATAGGACAAAACTCTTTCCAAAACAGTTATTGAGAGGTTGATAGACACCAGAGTCCTATCTATGCTGGGGAAGAAACTTGATGAATGTTCCCTATTTTCCAGTCTAATTCAGAGCACAGCTTTTCTCCGTTCCAGTACCCTCCCTTTAAAAAAATAGTTCAGTTAAGTTTTCTTATCTGATGTGTGTTACATGTTCTGTGTAGTTGAAGTATGTTTGTTTATATATATATAAATATATATATATATTTCTCCTTTGTTTCCACAATCTGGGCATCAACACTACTGAGAGCAGGAAGATCATTCTAGGCTTTACTGTTCTGCACCAGACTACAATTCAAATCATAAAGTTGTGCTGCTAACAGCTTGTGTGGTATGCATTGTGAAATGGGACTGTGGAATGCTTTCTATACCTTGCTAACCTCCAGCTCATACTAAGCATGGTTTAGCACTTAAAGCTAAACTCTGCCCTCTGATGCACACACTTGGTTCTCATTTGTTTCAGTCTGAACCATGTGCATGTGAGGTCAGTATTTGGCTTTTATTTCAAACAGACCAGGGAAGAATGAGTAACACATACATGTTGCAAATTGAACAAATGAAGTAAGTAAAATTGCTGTATTTAATTTAACAATAAATCACTTTTGCTTAGGAACACTTGGTGGATTTTCTGACATTGTGTCTTTGTTTTTGACTGTGTTTAACTCTGATGAAGAGAAAGTAGTTTATCTGGTTAGAACTCTTGGGATTTTTCCTTCTTGTCACTCACTCTGACTGGATTACTGTTGCCTTCTTTGGTGTTTAAAATGCTGTAGGATGTTGATCTTGAGTAGATAGATGATGATAGATAATCCTGATTGCTCTCAATTTTCCATCTCTCCTGCTGAATTTTATCTTTAGGAATTATAGCTGTAGGAAGATAGGCGGTGAACCAGGACGAAACTATCTATCTTGAGCATGTGCAGACATACACACATACCTCTTATTTATCTTAAGAATATATATGTGTATTCTATAGGGTGTATGTATTTTCAGGATTTTCTGGTACTCTTCATTAGCAGCATGTCTGAAACCACAGTTGTGTTCTCAAATATCACACTCCAAGGTGGGGTTTTATGAAAGTAGTATAAAGTCATTATCAAAAAAAGGAGGAGGTAAGATCAGTCTCAGCTATAACTTCCATCTTTTAAATGTACATTCTCTTTTTATTTACATTTTTAGCCATGAAGACTTTGAGTTTATATCAGGAACCCGCATGCGCAAGTTGGCTCGGGAAGGACAAAACCCTCCTGAAGGTTTCATGGCTCCCAAAGCCTGGACTGTGCTGACAGAGTACTACAAATCCTTGGAGAAGGCTTAGGCCTCTTATTAACTGCAGATCAATCTTTGACGCTTGATTTATTACCAAGAAGGGGACCACACAGTCACCGTTCATGCTGCTTTGTTGTGGTGTCTGTCAGGAAGTTCTTCCCTGGAAACAGACTCTTTCTCCCGAACTTAGCATCATTCGTTGCCTGTCTTATGGGTTTTATTATGTATTGGCACCTAACAAACTGCTGGTTTTAATGTCTTCTCTTTTATTACAGTCAATACTCTTGCAGTAGGATTTTTAACTCTTGTCTTTTTTATATTATTTTTATGCCTCTGTCCTATGAACTCTGTGGCTGTTATATTGATGCAATTTTTTTTTCATACACTATTTAAGCAGTCTGGTAGTTTTGATTTCATGGTTTGCAGGATAAATGTAATGATTAGAACTATGGAAGTAAATGAAATATTTTAAAACTGAACTCAATACTTTTTCTGTCAACTAGTGATCACAGAAGCATTGTAACTTTAAGCTCTTGTTATATGTAATCTCAGAGAAAACTTCTTTATGCAGCTCAATTAAACTTTTTTGCTTTCTGTATTACATTTTGGAGTTCATTATTTTATTATGCACTTCTTTTCTGCATCGGAGCAGCAAAGTGAGAGAAAATGCATAACTCATGAATAGAGAAAAATATAGGCTTTACTATTAATTATATGTAATGCTTATCCCAGAGGTTTAGGGTGGTGGTTGGATTTCTTTTATTTGCTTGTTGCCAATGGTGTAATATGTACTTAGTGTGAATATTTTATCTAGTTGGATTTTAAGTGTTCCCAGTATTTGGTGCCAATTATTGTCTCATGACCCTAATACTTCAAAAAAAAAAAATTGTGGGAAATCCTGCATCAATTTTTCTAGTTACTTATATTTCTGCATATGTTACTAGGCAGAGTTCATCCTCACCAAAAAAATATTCCAGTCTTGACTACTATTGCAATATAAACACGTCTCATGAGAGAATTTAGCCCAACATTTGAACTCCCTATTTCCATCTTTTCAAGAGTTCTTGATGCAAAGTAAAATCTAGCCTTTTTTTTCCCTAGAACGTCTCAGTTTATGTAAACGATGAAGCCAACACACACTTCAAAGGTCCAGTAAAAATCTTTAACTAGTTTAATTCAACATCCAAAACAATATTTATTGCAAAAATTACAAAAAGCAAATTCTCAGAAGAGTGAAATACAGACACTTACTTTCTGGCTCTCAAGTCTTTTTCAGTATAAAATAAAACTGAGCGATTGGGATTCCATCAAGTTATCCCCATTTACAGAGAGTGCAGTGCTATCGCAGAGAGAAAAGAGGGAACACTGATTGCACCTATGCACATCAACAGCTTCTAACCAATGTCTGAGTGAGGGGGGAAATTGTGAAAGCTCATCACTTTAACATTGCTGTACAGATTTTCTTCAAACTTTGCTTTCTTTTTAGATCTCGGCAAGATCTACAACACTTGAGAAGTTTGAACAAAATTAGCTCAGCACTTTCTTTAAGTTGCACATGCAAAGTTTCCAGTTGTAACATCTGAGTGAGCTAATGTTAGCAGCAGCTGAAATGGGGATTACAATGAAAGTTGGAGCTTGGCCTCCAGTTGTTGCGTTTGCTAACTCCATTAGCTATAATGTCATAGAATTACAATACTTTGACGGATAGTTGGTGTAGAGATGCAAACACAAAGGCATAAGAGCTCAGCTTAAGAATTGATACTGTAAAAATACAGTTTCCACTGTATGACGTAAGGTCAGAAATCCAGTGTGAAGAGGTAGGCAGGCTCAAGAATGTGATCCCCCTCCTATGTCGTTGCATGTAGAGACCAGAATATAAAAAGGGTAATGGGCAACTCTAGATTCCACACTTCGGCCGCTTTGAGACTGAAACTCTGTTATATTGTTCGTTTTGGATGTCTCTCCTAACCAGCCTCTCTATTAACAAGCATTCGACTTTATTCTTGTTTTAAACAAGCAGCCCATACCATCCCCACTGTCCTTTGCAGGCTCATAAGGCTCAGCTAGGAGTGGAGAGACTGGTCTGTATGGGCAGCACTGGACCTTAGTGCAGCAGCTCTCTGCTCGCCATGTGCTTGGCTGTACCTTAATCTTTTTTCTCCCTCTCCCAGTAATGAAACTGAGTGATTAATTCTGCTTCTCCTCTGTAGACAGACTGTCTGTCTCTTCAGAAGGCTTTTTCTGTGTAAAGAGGCATACAACAGAAATGCTGCTCCTTGCCACAGACTCCTCTGTGGTGTCTCATTCATGCCTATACAGTGATTCAGAACCTTTTCTATAGCTGCTCTCCATCTTAACTAGAGGAGCTTCTCAGGGTCCTTAACTGCCTGGCGCTGGCATCCTTTTCTTTACAGTGGGTGCTACCTACCAGGGGGCCATAACTTTGAGAGCCTTATGAAGAAACTAGCAATAAGTTCCTTACACAGGTAGTAGCAGGACTAATGAATTACAGAGGTAAATTTATCCTAAACCTATCCACATAGCTTTTGGCACTTGATGTAACTGAAGACTGACCAGGGTTTTAAAGGCTAACAGGAACTATTTATCTCAGGAACAAGTGAAATTAACAACTTTTGGAAATACTGATGTAGCTCTGAATTGCAAAAAGATAAAGATGTATTTATTTAGATGTTTATTACTTAACGATAAAAGAGCACCCATCCAAAGTTCTTCTTTTTGAAGATCATCTTCCTAAAGTATAACCGACCAGAGTTGATTCTGACTCAAAGAATTTGAATTAGACACAAATTTCAAGGTGACTTTCCCCACCCCCTCGCTCTCTGGCTAAAATCCTTACAAGTGGGCAGTGGCCTCCCCTTCTGATCTTACACAGGGGAACCATATGGCTGTTCTCCCATACTTTTTGCAGAGCCCTGGAACTCTTACTCGCCACTATCAAATCATTCTGACATATTGAGTATAATGGCTTAAAAAAGTAATAAAACACCAAAAAACTAACCCCCTTTCCTGCTGATTTTAAAACCCTGTATCAATGATGCAGGAACAAACTGGACCCGGCTTTCCAAAATGCAAGAGTTAATGAGGTGGATGGAGTTTACCGAGTCCTGGTCTTTGGGGTTGAATAAGTGTTACAAAACGATTACAGCTCCTCAGTGACATTATTTATTCCAGATGATGCCAATTCCAGCAACATGCATTGAGCAACTTGAGAAAATTGTATGAGTTTTCCTGTGGAGTCACCAG
This sequence comes from Terrapene triunguis, assembly GCF_002925995.2. NCBI lineage: Eukaryota > Metazoa > Chordata > Testudines > Emydidae > Terrapene > Terrapene triunguis. The sequence continues at coordinate 4,162,230 of NW_020665057.1, read as the reverse complement.
GAAGCATAGAATGGAGGACTCAGGCTACCTATTTTAAGGTTACACCAAACTGCTTGTGAGTGTAAGTTGTGTGGGGTAATGTTTCAAATCAGATGCCCTGGTTTGTGATGGAAAAGCAGCCAACAAAGACTGAGGATACTGGCTCCTATCTATATTTTTCAATAAGGGATCTAAACACTAACAACTCAGTAATATTCCAGACATGGAAAATGTGGAATAGGTTGCATAAACTATTAAGGCAAAAGCCTGGAGATAACCCAAACTTCTACATCTGGAATAATTCTTCAGTAAAAATCAGCAAGAATCAAATATACTCAATGTTTTGGATGGGGAATAAAAGGATTTGAGTGATCATAGATCTTAAAGTGGATCTTAATTGCTGTGGGGCCAGTCCTCCATGTGCTTTGTATCTGGACTTCAGTTTTGCCCTAATTCATTGCCTTCAGTGAGAGTTCCATGAGTGGAGCCCCTTGCAGGATCAGGCCCAATGACTTTTAGTGATCTAAAAGAAAAATATACCTTGGACCTTTGTGTTTGTAACTCAGGAAATGCTAACCAGGAAATACTAACCAGGCTAACCTGGTCCTCTATTCCTATTCCTGATGGAATGTGAATTAAGGTACATCTACACTAACAACTGTACACATGTCCATGCTCATGGTTGTGCCATAACCCTCCTCTTTCCCACAGCTAGACCCCCTGAAGCCTGTGTCTGAAGATGAATACAGGGCATGTAAGCCAACACACTTGAGTGTGGGTATATACACACCTCACACTTGCACAGTCACATATCCATCCTACGGGGCAGTACCAGGTGCCATATTTCAGTAGTTCTCTAGCCCCACTTCTACAATGCAGTGACCCCTTGGTGATCCAGTCTATAAAGATCCCTGTCTGACCCTTGTCACTGGGGGTAGCAAACTGTGCTGACCAACTGAGAACATGTTTTCCATTGTATTCTTTTGATCAATACAGGTGAACATGGATCATGTTCTGAGAGCAGCTGCCTAGTCCACCAAGCACACATGGGTGCTGGTCAATGTGTGGTTGGAATACACTGTCCTCCATGATTTCTCCCAGAGCTGCAGGAACTTTCATCTATACTGGGAAACTTCACAGAGGCTGCAGGTGCTGGACATTTGTTGGACTCTGTCCCAGTGCCGGTGTGGAGGAAAAATAGTCTAAGGCCTAAACTTTGGTCAAGTGAACTGTATGTAGGGTCAGATGAACTGTATCTGTGGACTGGAGGAAGGAGAAAAGGGTGGGGGGAAGTAAAAGGAGAAGGGTAGACAGAAATCATAAAAGCAGAACTAACTGTAGACATTATAAAGGTAGAATTAACCTTTGTAACAGATTATGATTAATAGATGTCAGGTGACAGAGCAAGAAACAGCAAAATCAACAGCGTGGACAATTTTCCACAACACCGGGAACACAGGAAACACCTGAGGCACCTGTACTGGAGACCAAAACAGTCACTCCGGGAGGGATGATCACACGTGCCCATTCTATGATAAACTGGACTGGGTGAATCTAAGGTCCCCAGTGCAGAGCCTGGAGTGGCTAATGACCCTCCCACCTCAACCCCAACAGCCTCGTCATCTATCGGGATACCAATGAGGGCCAGGGTAAGGAGGCAGCAGGGACTGTGGAGGAAACCCCAGAAGTCCCAGAGGAAGAAAAGCATGTCACTCAGCACCTAGAGGAGACAGCTGAGCAAGCCCCCACTGATGAGCCTGGGGAGGACTCTGAGTCAAGGCAGAAATAAGTACTGAAGGCTAGTAAGTTCTAATAGACCCACCCCTGCCTCTTCCCTGCCAATATCCCCTCATGCTCTGGTGCTACATGTCTGATTTTAAGCCCAGCCCCTGCTCCACTCTACTCCAGAATGGTCCCCAAGCAAGACATGGCTGTAAATCATTGATTTTACTGAATTCCCATGAAGCACTATTATGTATTTGGCAGAACATGATTTTATATACATACAAACATACATCTTTCCTGCATAGGCTTCTCCTTTCCCAAAAGGTTCCTCAGTTCCTAATAAACCTAAAACCCTGTTCCCTACACCATAGTCTGCCCCTTTCACTGCATTAAAACTCTGCAGTTCTGCCTGGTTAACTGACCCTGTGTGTGGAACTGGAAGCATTTCGGAAAATGCTACCATGAATATCCTGGACTTTAATCTCTTACCTAACTGTAAATTTGGCTTTCAGAACCTTTCTCTTATCTTTCCCTATGTCTTTGGTACCTACATGTACCATGACCACTCCTCTCCAGCACTGCACATAAGTCTGTCTAGATGTTTTGTGAGATCTGCAGCCTTTGCACCCAGCAGACAATTTACCATGCAGTTCTCCTGATTGTCACAAACCCATTACTATTGCCTGGCTCTTCCTAGTAACTGGGGTTCCCTCCCTAGGGGGAGTATCCGCAGTGTGAGAGGATACTATGTGACATCTTCTGGAAGGAAGGTCCCAACTATGGGATTGTTTCCCTCTGCTACAGCTTGATGTTCTCTTTCTCTGAGACTTTCATCCTCTTTAACAACATAGAGGCTGTCAGACTGGTGGTGGGACTGCTCTATTGTGTCCCTTAAAGTCTCTGTCTCCCTTAGCTCCTCCAGTTCAGCCACTCTGGCCTCAAGAGCCTGTACTGTCAGAGGGCCATGAGCTGCTTGTACTGCATGCACACCCATGACACCTGTTCACAATTGCAAAATGCAGATAATTGCACATGCTGCATTTAGTGCAATGAAGTGGATAGCCCTTACTCTGCTGCTGGACTTCTGCCTGCTTTATTTGTACTCCTGCAGTTCTTTTGGGGGGGTGGGAGGTATTAACCTAAGTTTAGAGTATGTTTGTTAGGTGTATTTACCTCTCACACTCCCTTGCAAAACTCCCCTGTTTGCTGCTCCTGGCTTTTTAAACTCCTGTTCTACTGAGTTAGCCCCACCCCAGTCAAGAGATTGCAGGATGTAGAGTGACCAGACAGCAAATGTGAAAAATCGGGACGGGGTGGGGGGTAATCGGAGCCTATATAAGAAAAAGACCCCAAAATTGGGACTGTCCCTATAAAATCGGGACATCTGGTCACCCTAGCAGGATGGCAGACTACAGCCTCATTAGTAAGCTCTCAGCCTAGCCTTACTGGCCCTTTGGCTCCGCACACGGTCCCAGAAGAGACTGCACTGCAGTTTGCACTCAGCAAACAAACAAATTAACAGACAAACTTGCCCCAAGGGTCACGTAGTCTCTCCTCCTTCACCTGGAGAACTCCCTCACAACTCCCCTTTTTGCTGCTCCTGTTTGTTAGCTCCTGATCTGCAGCTATAAAACAGATTATTAGTGGACTATCATTGTGCCCTTGGGTCTGTGCATTTCTTGGCCAATGTGCTGTCAGCGATAGTCCTGGGGCCATGCAGACCAAGGGAAGGGATGGGTTTGGAAAATGCCTGGTTGGGGATAGGATAGTTGTTGAAAACTAATGGTTGTCCACAGTTACAGCTGTCTTTGTCTCCTTTGATGATTACAAAAAAGTTTGAATGATTTACCTGAATTAACCCTTCCTCCTCCTTGCCCTGTCTTACTGTCCTCTTACAAATGAAAGTTGTGTGAAACTGGGGGGCTGAGGGGGTGAAGGGTTGGTTAGATATGGAAAGGGAAAGGGAATCCTTTGGTTGTCCAAGGAATGTCACAGCAGTCCTTTCTCCTTTTGAAGGCCCTGGTGTCTGGCATCTCCCTGCTCCTAGCCATGTTGCAGAAGCCAGGAGAGGTGTGGGGTGGGTGCAGTATCCGCTCCAGCAGTTGCGCAAACACAATGCAGTGTTCCTTTGCAGTGGACAGGTGAGTAGCTTGCAGTGTTGATCACAAAGTTCAGGGAATAAAATAAAGTGGTGTTGTGTCTCTTTCCTTCACTGCTGTTTGCTGGACACAGGGATCGGATTTTTCTGGTGATGCAGGGGCAGTTGGGGATGGGTGAATGTTCTTAGTGGTTTGCTTCTCTCCTTCCATGGAAACTCCATCTGCTAGCATAGAATATAATCAATTTCCTGTCAAATTGCCTCCCACACCCATAAGCATATTTCAGCAAATTTCTAGGGTAGCAGAAATTCCAGCTGGTTCTTGTGGTTCAGTGGCAGTGCAAATGTGGTTCACCTTCATAGCTGACCAAAACCCTCCATTCAGCAATATGTAGAGGGTTAATCATTAACAGAAACATCTCTCTGGCATTGATTGATGAATCATCTCCATGGGACTGGAAAGCCACATCTCTCTTTTTCATTCTGGTGCCTTGAAAACTACTATGTTCTCCAAATGCTGGCCAGCCTTTAAAGAAGAAATTGGCAATTGGTAATATAGCCCCTTGTGTCTTACCAATATTAGCCTCTGCTCCTTGGGGACTGCAAAAGTTGTCTGAGAAGCAAGGATAGTCTAACAGTTGCATTCCTGAAATGCTAAAAAGTATTGATATTGTGGCCTTCAACAGCAAAGTTATGTGCGGGGGCGGGGGGAATTTTTAGCTTTGTCCAAAATAATTTAAAATAATTTGCTATCCTTGTCTTTGAAATTGTAGGACTTTTGGCTGCGGAGAGGGAAACCATTCTACCAGGAAGCCAGGAGCAGCACACCAGAGACAGCAGAGGCAGACGGAGAAGGACCTTGCAGGACTTGCTCATTGATATGGAGACAAGGAACCAGGAGCAGTTTCAGTTCCTCAGAGCACAGGAGGATCAGTCTCTTTAGCAGGAAGAGGTACTGATGAACCAGTTCCTGGAGCACGATGCACGCCACAGGGAATGAGTGCTTGCTCCAAAAAAATGGGAGCATACCCTGATGGTCACTCATACAACTGGTGACTGAAAGAATTCGGGGCCTGCCTGCTGCTGTGGACATTGCTCCTCTATGGGAACCGGCACCACCACCACCTCCAGCTGCAGTCTAAGGTGCTGCTGTGGTGGAGGACCCAACCCCCCCTGAGTGACTAGGAGGAGCCTGCATGACTCTTGATACAAACACTCTCCATCAGCACCTGAAAGCCCTCATAAAGGAACCCCCCTGAGTGTGCAATGGGGAAATGATGAGCCTGAGGCAGTCCCTGAAGCCCAGTAAGTGTTCAGCCTCTAAACCCTGTCCAGGAGTAGGGTTGCCAGGTGTCCGGTTTTCGACCTGAACATCCAGTCAAAAAGGGAAGCTGGCAGCATCCGGTCAGCCACAGTAGCTGCCAACGCCATCCCACCCAGCACCCACATGCAGCAGCTCCCTCCACAGAGGGACAAACTGCTCGGGCAACCCTGTTCCTCCCTGGGCCCTGCTCCCGGGCTGCAGCTGCTCTTCACCTTCTCCTTGCAGTCAGAGGTGGCTCTGGACACCTCACTCATGCCTCATCCTGCAAGAACCCAAGGTTCCTGGTTGCAGTTCACTGCAGTTCTGAGCTCCAGGTAGTAATCAGTCCTATACTTGCATTGCTCAGTCTGCAATGCTCAGAGCTAAACAGCAAGGATGGTGGCTTTCTACTTGCAGACGAGAGAGAGGAGAGAGCGCGCACATGCTCTCCCTACCTATTCTCACACACCATGGGTCTGCTCTTTCAAGTGCTAAGTGCAGAACTGCATATGCAATAATAATATAATAATAATACAAAAAGCATCTGCAATATTTCAATTGCAATTATCATGGACAAGCATGCAGATTGATTATTTGAACATGCAACTGCCATAATTGTGAGTGTGCCTTTTTTTTGCACAGACAATTGCACCAAAAATCGTGTGTGTGTATGCCTCTGTCTGTGAATGAATGATCTCTCTCCCTCTCTGTCAGGCCCCTCCCTCCTTCCCTCCTTCATTCTAAGGCTAGTCCCAGCACAGTGTTCACTACCCGGCTGATAGAATGCCAGCAGACTAGCAGTTAACAACTGCCCTCTGCAGGGGTTCTGTTTTTCACGTCAATATCGGCCACCCAGCTGAAGTGACAAGGCCCTGAGCTCAGGGGTCTGCAAGCTGTCTTCTCACAGACAGGCTGCAGGGCATGCTCAGGGCTGGGCTGGTGGCTCCAGGCACCTCCAGTGCGCAGGGTTAGGCCGCTAGGCCCGTCTCCATGGCAACGCTATGTGGCACAAAGACCAAACTGTGTAGTCGATGGGCTCCGTTCACAAGGCTCGGGACGGGAGACTCTGGGCAGGGAGCAGCTTCTGGACCTCAGAACAGTCCGATCCCTCCCTGCCCTAATCCCTTGCTCCAGGGACCGACCCCCCACTGTGCCCCAATTGAGCTCCAGTCAGCTTCTGCCAGCCTGACTCTGCAGGCAGCAAGTGAGTCCTGGGAGAGGAGGGAGGGAGGGAGGGAGGGGTGGAGAGCGAGCGACGGGGGGGGGGGGTGAGGACTGAGCAGGGGGCTGGGCCTTGGGAGAAGAGGCGGAACAAGGGTGTTCGGTTTTCAGAAATTAGAAAGTTGGCAACCCTATCCAGGAGACCTCCCCAGTTGTTCCCTCCGCTCCTCCCCCCCACCCCGAATTGTTTTCTGTAGCCATTTCCCCTCTTGTCAGAGGGAGCGGGAGGGTAAGGGTAAGGAGACAAGTTCACATGATAATGAGTGTATGGTGCTCAGAGATCGAGATACCCGTTGTGTTTTGACATGCAGTTCCTCTTTAAAAAAGTTTCACTTTTATGATACGTGTGTCACTTTTAATAAATGTTACAGTTTCCTTGACTTGCGTGTGGACCCTTCTGCCTGAATGGGACACTTCTTCTGGTTTGGTATAAGGCCCCCGATTCAAATCTCATTACTTTGATTTGTGATTTGACTCTGTGGAGTCAGCACACTGCAAAGAATCCCTTTTCCCTCCCACACCCACTTCACCCCCTATGGCCATAAATATCCAAATTCCAAAGAATACACCAGAAGGATGGAGAAAGTAAGATGTGCTCATAATGCACAGGTAGTTTTAACATGAGCAGAAGTCACAAAACAGAGAAAGGTTAAATAAACTTATTTATAGCATGGTTCATATACATGTAAGCAGGATCTGAGTGAGCTTTCCCGCCCCACTCCCTCGACATCTAGTGATGAGCTGGGGGAAAAGATTTCAGGAACAGACCGTATTTACATAAACATACCTACTCTGCCTAGGAATTCAGCAGAGGGAACTGCTTTGCCAAAGTGATCAATTTTGCTGGTGTAATGAAATGTTATCCTGATTGTATGAGTAACGGGCAGCAGAACTGTACTTAGTCTGCCCTGATTGAATGGGTCACCTCAACTGAACCTCACTTGCTAAACAGGTGGTTGGGATGCCAAATCCCAGTGAAAGAGAGAGAAGGTGGCACAGGTGTTCCTACCTGGTGGTGTAGGCTCTGCCTAACATATCCTAGACACTATTTAACTCTCTCTTTCTCCACTGTTTAAAGATTGAGCTAATTAGACTCAATTGTCAGACCTTCCTTTATTTAGTGATTATTAGAACTGAAATCACTGATAACTAGGCCTGAGGGCTAAGCTTTAGACCTGGTGTGGGATGTTTAGAGCCTGCACTCTAGCAGTGAGGTTCCCCACTAACTGGTGAAATCATGGAGAGCTTGGTTAAGTGGTGGGACCTCAAGATGTGGCATCACAGAGGGTGCAGTAGAGATGCAGGTGCAGCAAAGAAGCGAAGGCGCAGCGTAACATATGACAGTGAAGCAGGCAATGGTGGCAGGGGTTGGCAGCAATGTAAAGTGAACAATGGCAACTGTGAGACAGTTGCAGCGGTGGCCACAGCAGCTGAGGTCTTGATGGACGCCTTCCCCCCTCACTGGGGTGGGAGATGATGAACACATGTGAATGCTCCTCTGAACTCTGGGTCTTCGCTGACCAAGGACAGCAACTGTGGGGTGAGTGGGGTGCAGTGGAGGGGGAGGGGAGTGGCATGTTAAAGGAACATTTGTTTGTTGGACTTTTGCACCGCAAGATGAGAAACTGAGGCAAAGGACACTACCCAATGTACTCTGGGGTGGTTTTTCTCATGCTATTGCTTTTGAATCATAGTTGTGGTGTTTTCCCAAATTAATGCTGGTTTCCTTTTTTCCTTTTCATTAAAAGTTTTTTTTGCTACATACAGACTCAGTCCTTGTGAGAAGGGAAGTATTGCCTCTTAGAGGCACCCTGGGGTTCTGTTTTGTATTATTAAGAGGAACCCCCTAGATATTGAACCCGGCCCTCGTGGCTGAAGACTCAACCTGGCAGAAGTTACATACAGAATAAGGAAACACAATTAAATTAATGTAACAGTAAAGACATCAGGCACTGAACAGTGATTAAATGGTCCCTCACCCCCACCAAAATTTGACCTGTTTCAACTTTGGGTGTAGTCATGCATAATAGTTGATGAGTGCTGTTATCACCACACTCAGTCAAGTGTGAAAAGAGAGAATTTCTGAAGTTCTTCTGGACCCTTAAAGAACATTTTGGTCATTGAACTGATTGAGTGCTCCTGAAATTGTTAATGTTAACACTTGTTTGAAGTTAACACAAAAGCATTCCGCAATGATACCAATAGAACTGGGTCAACACCCTCAGCAGTACAAAAGCCAACCTCTGAGGTGTTAACCCCGTGGAGGTACCCTACCAGGAGTCAATAGTTACAGAAATGAATGGCTAATTACATAGTTATAGAAACGTCGGCTACAGGGGAACAAAACCCTCACAAAGGTATGCTGGCACACTATTTACCAATGTTCTCTCTTGTGCTGTTCCAGCAGCTGCATATGGTGTGATGGTGTCCATTGGCACAGGCAGTAGTCACCTTCTGTCTTCCTGCTGTTCCAAGATGTGTGCACATATGGCATCCAAGATTTTCCTTGTCTGCTGGGAACCAGCACCAGTGTGCACATGGGTGGGATCTGTCTATCTGAAAAGTCTTTGCAAATCAATCCCATCTTGTGGCCACTCTATGCAGAAATACTCCCCTTAACCATTGCATATGTTGTGGAGGGCATAGCAGGTCATGATTATGCAAATTCGCAAGGCCTACACACCTGTCTGGATGCCAATGAGCCTTCACTCCATGACCATTCTGCAACTACTCACTTTGTAGCTGAAGTCACTTTTTCCTGGGTCATGGATGTTGGGGTACCATTTCATGATCCAAATTAGGAGCTGGTGTGTCTGGTCCCCCAAAATAACCATTGTCACAGACTACCGTAGAAAACCACTTCATGTTTGGGAAATAAATTCCCATCTCCACCCCTGAAGTACAATCCCTATCTCCTCAGCACTCTATCATCATGAACCTTTCCTGTGTTTCCAGTCTTGGTAATCATGAATCTGTGGTCCACTAAGCCTTGCAGAACAAATGAATTAGTAACCCTTTTTGATTCACAAACTCACATGCCCCTTTTGGTGGGCAAAGTATTGGGATGTGGGTGCCATTGATGGTCCCTGCACTGTTCAGAAAACCCCATCCTCTAAAATCCAGCCATAATGTCTGGTGCTTGGGTTATGGCAACCACCTGTGTGTAGATGTATTGATTGCCTTGCAGCCAGGGCCGCCAAGAGCAGGTTCGGGCCCTAGTGAAAAATTTTTTTCCGGCCCCCCAGGAGGGTGGACTGGCTAAACAGGGCCGACGAGAGGGGTTGGGGAAGCCGGGCCCCGGGCCCCCTTCCGGACCACTGGATCCTGGAAAGGTGACGAGAGGGGGCGGGGGGGAAGCAAGGGAAAGCCGGGCCCTGGGCCCCCTTCCGGACCGCTGGGCCCCGGTAATTTGTACCGGCTTCCCCCACCTCTCGTCGGCCCTGCTTGCAGCCACTGCTCGTCATCCCAGGTTTCCAAAACAATGTGATCCCACCACACCCGGCTGGTTCTCCTGCATCGGTGGCAACACTGGCAATCCCCATATCTGTTCCATGGGACCGTAGTGGATAGTCAGTTACCCTCTCAGTCAGCCTTCTTTGGCATGTCAGAAAGTTCTGGCCTGATTCTATCCATTATCTCAATGACTGACTACTGCACCGCAGAAACTTTTGCCCCATAAAATGGAGCAGGAGCAGAACCACATCATCATTCACTTGTTCCATGTCTTCCACCAAGTTTGGCAGAAGAGAGAGGTGAGTGGGAACTGCCATGGGCAAATGAGAGAAGGTGGTGGACAGTACCAACTACACTCTGCAAGACAGCAGGGGCGGGCAAACTTTTTAGCCTGAGGGCTGCATCGGGTTTAAGAAATTGTATGGAGGGTCGGTTAGGGGAGGGGGTCATGGCCCAGCCCCCACCTGCTATCTGCCCCCGCCCCCAGACTCCTGCCCCATCCAACCCCCCCTGTTCCCTGACGGGCCCTCCTTCCCCAGACCTCTGCCCCATCCACACACCCCCGCTCCCTGTCCCCTGACCGCTCCCGGACCTCTGCCACCCCATCCAACCCTCCTCTCATTCCTGACAGCCGCCCCGGGACCTCTGACCCATCCAACCACCCCTTCTCCCTGTTCCCTGACTGCCCCCGGAACCCCTGCCCCTGACTGCCCCCTGCTGCCCCATCCAACCCCTCCTCCTTCCTGACTGCCCCCCGGGACCCCTGCTCCCATTCAACCCCCTATTCCCTCCTGACCGCCCGACCCCTATCCACACCCCCGCCCCCTGACCACCACCCCGAACTCCCCTGCCCTCTATCCAACCCCCACTACTCCGTGCCCCCTTACCGCGCTGCTTGGAGCACCGGTGGCTGGCGGCGTTACAGTCGCGCCGCCGGGCTGGAGCCGGGCCACGCCGCTGCCGCTGCCACCATGCAGCACAGAGCACCGGGTCAGGCTGGGCTCTGCAGCTGCGCTGACCCAGGAGGTCACAGCCCCACCAACCAGAGCATTGCACCAGCGGCAAAGCAAGCGAGCTGAGGCTGTGGGCGAGGGAGGACAGTGTCCTGGGCCAGGAGCTCAGGTGCTGGGCAAGACAGTCACGCAGGCCAGATGTGGCCCATGGGCCGTAGTTTGCCCACCCCTGTCCTAGAGTGTCTCCTATGACCCTGGAATACTGCCCCTAAAATGGTAGTGCTAACGTAGCATACCAAATAGAGACAGTATGGACATGGGGATATACATGTACATAGCATATACCCCTGTCCAGCACAGCAAATGTGGACACTCTGCATGTATGTGGGGCATATGTGCGATCATGGACATGATCAACTACCCAAATATTCTTGCAAATGTAGACTTAGCCTTAGAGTCACTGGTCAACCTTTAGCTGAAAAGCCACAGAGGACATTGCTTCCTCCCTAGTTCAAGCATAAATTACCCTCCTCTGGCATCTGTTCTTCCTGAGATGTGTGCAAATAAGGTCACTGTGTCTTTGAGTTCAACCTACTCATAAGTGGAATAAAATATCTTGCTAAAAACTGTAAGGCAGCTAGAAATTCCAATCTGAAAGTGTTGCACTTTAAGATCATGACTGGGTTGACTAATGGATGCTTTAAAGAGAGAGCAACTGCTGGCTCAAAACTAATACTGTGTCCTGGCACAAGAATTGGCTCTTGGAAGTTACTCAGAATTTGGGGTTGTTTGTTTGTTTTTCAATCTGAGAGCTTTAAAAGATGAGTTTGATATTTGGTATTTGTCCCTTTTCCTTCCAATGTATAATGTTAAAAAAAAGTCAATAGACTGTATCACGCAATTTTAAAAGTGTAAGCCTACCCTATGGTCAGTATGCCTGTTAGATACCACAGAGTTCTTGACAATGCAGCAGCTGTTCGTCAACTCGTGATTTGAGAGAGGAACATGTAAGAGTTTCTGCACAGCTGTGTTGTTTTACCTTGAAGAAAGCCTGAGGGTTGAAATAGCAGGGCCTCTTTTAAATTTGCTTTCTACTTTCGTAATAAACTTTGTTTTGATTATGAAACAAGTTGGATTTTTACACACCCTTCAAAGTGGACATGAGGTTTCTGAGTCTCTTGCAAACCTCATGCCCGCCCTTATGATGTTTGGGGTTTTTACATGTGTCCCTTTCATTATTTAGCTTTTATGAAAATGTTACATTTTGCTCCTTTATAGAGAGGGCAGGTAGGAGTGTGTGTACGCATGCACCAGTATCATTCTTGTGACATTACCAGAACTGAGTGCTCTAGAAACACCATCTTGATATCATTTTGAAGCTGAAGGGGGAAGGCAGCATCACTGAAAACTAGATCAGTGCTTTAAAGTACATCTGGAATTCTTAAAGACAATAAATAGTTCCAAGTTAAAACGGAGCACAGAGGTGTGCCATAAAATTCCATGAGACTTAGATTCAGTCAAAGGATTCCCTCTTTCAAAGTATTTATATGCAGAGTGGTTGTAGTCAGAAGGCTACCCATATATAAAATGGCATCTTATTCAACGTAAATCCCAGTGGGACATAAGAAGTGCATAGACCTTGTGCTATTCCTCTGCACTGACTCGAGGGAATTTCATATCCTAAACATCCCACCTGACATTTCATCTCTCATTAAAAATGGCCATACTCTTATTTCACTCTTCCCATTTCATCTTAGAACAGCAGTTATAACATCTTGCTGCGCCATTTCCTGAGGGTTACTGGTTGGCTGGGATTAATTTGTTGAAACTATAGTAAAGAACAGAATTATCAGACGTAGATAAACATTATATGTTGGGAAAGGGTCAACATGATTTTTGTAAAGGGAAATCATGCCTCACCAATCTATTAGGATTCTTTGAGGGGGTCAACAAGCATGTGAACAAGGGTGATCTAGTTGACGTAACATACTTGGACTTTCAGAAAGTCATTGATAAAGTCCCACACCAAAGGTTCTTAAGCAAAGTAAGCAGTTATGGAATCAGAGGGTCCTCTCATGGATCAGTAACTGGTTAAAAATAGCAAACAAAGGGTAGGAATAAATGGTCAGTTTTCACAATGGAAAGAGGTAAATAGCGGGGTCTCTCAAGAATCTGTACTGGGACCTGTGCTGTTCAATATATTCATAAATGATCTGGGAAAAGGGGTAAACAATGAGGTGGCAAAGCTTGCAGACAATATGGAATTATTTCAGATAGGGCCAAAGCTGCCTGCCAAGAGTTACAAAAAGAACTCAAAAAAACTGGGTGACTGGGCAACAAAATGGAAGATGAAATTCAATGTTGATAAGTGCAGAGTAATGTACGTTGGAAAAAATAATCCCAACTATACATACAAAATGACAGGGTCTGAATTAGCTGTTACCACTCGAGAAAGATTCTTGGAGTCACTGTGGATGGTTCTCTGAAAACATCTGGTCAATCTACAGTGGCAGTCAAAAAAGCTAGCAAAGTTAGGAAATATTAGGAAAGAAATAGATGTTAAAACAGAAAATATCATAATGCCACTATATAAATCCATGGTATGCCCACACCTTGAGTACTACGTGCAGTTCTGGTTGCCCCATCTCAAAAAAGGTGTATTAGAATTGGAAAAGGTACAGAAAAGGGCAATGAAAATGATTAGGGATATGGAACAGCTTCCATACAAGGACAGATTAAACAGACTGGGACTGTTCAATTTAGAAAAGTGATGACTAAGGTTGGGGGATATGATCAAGGTCCAGAAAATCATGAATGGTATGGAGAAAGTGAATAGCACAAAGGTTTTATGACCAATTGATGCCAATGGCAAAACCCCCATTGGCTTTAATGAGAGCAAGCCCTCGGGTCTTAAAATGTCAGATAAGAATTGTGAAGTCAGTGTATAATGTGTTGCATAAATCCATTATTGCATTATAAATAGGCTGGAGGTCTGGTGGCACATAGAGCACTTCTTTGTTGCCTGCCGAGAGATGGCTGGTCACATGGTGTTGGCTTCTCTGCCTCATTTCTAGCTGCTGAATCCAGTAAGTTCTCTTCTACCTAAGTATCTGCTGCTGTTGCAACAAGGATGAAATGTAATCACAAATGGAGTGACGTATACAATATCTGTGTTAAAATGTGGTCCCCGCCACAAAAAATTAGGAGAACTCTGCTATATATAATTATTTCATTTGTATTACCATAGTGCCTACAAAAACAACAAGGAGTCGGCTTAGGCACTATCTGTTAGTCTTTAAGGTGCCACCAGACTCCTTGTTGTTTTTGTAGATACAGACTAACACGGCTACCCCCTGATACTTGACATAGTGCCTAGGAGCCCTAGTCATGGACAAGGATCCCTATAACTTTATATTCAATTTAATTTTATATTTTGTTAACAACTTCCTCTATAAAGCCTTCCAGGACTTGCCCACTAAACTTTCCTTATATTTTTTTAGTCTGAACTGAAGCCCATTTGAGTCAAATGAAAACACTCCCAGTGACTTCAAATGGGCTGTGGATCAGGCACCTTGAGAAGGAGGTGATGATTTTAATAGTTTTAGTGCCAGAAATCTCTGTGCTGAGCACCATACTATAGTAGTTCACTGTAAACAGGCATAGATTTTTAG
>NW_020665057.1:4021074-4147427 GCF_002925995.2 Terrapene triunguis | reverse complement strand
GTGGCTGGGAGTGGGAGGGAGGAGGAGGGGGCGGAGTTAGGGCGGGGAAGGGGCGGAGTTGGGGCGGGGCTGGGGGTGGGAAATGAGCGGGGCCAGGGCCCCGTGGAGGGTCCTCTTTTTTTATTTGTTAAATATGGTAACCCTATCAAATGGAAGTCACTAGTCAACAGTTGTGGTCTGATTATTTCCTTCTTACACAACTATTCAACTCAGTGCTCTCTGTGTCCTTACTTTCTGTGTTGGAGTTGCTTCTTGTGAAACACCAGCTCTATAAGCTGGAGAGAAGATTTTGGCTTTGTTTAAAGCCATTGTGGTGGGAGGGTGAAACCCTCAAACTGAATCAGTGAAACACTGAATCTGTTATAAATTAAAGAAATGATCACCTCATGTATTGCAGAAGATTTTTGCTATATCTTCACAAAGAATAGTTTATAGCTCACTGTTTTAATTACCTGTGGAGGATTTTTATTTTCAAAGGCAAAACAAATACATATTTCTAGATTTAAAGCAATCTCTAACTGAACAGGGGAAAAAAGGGAGAATGAATGTCCTTTGGTCATTTGGATATATACCTGATAGAAAAATCTTCCTTTTAATCCTTTGAGTATTCTCTGGAGAACACATTTTTCCCAACAAAAGATGTGTTTTATAGAGCCCATAAAATAGTCATATAACTGAGACTAGATCAGGTCTCTCTTGTGCTATATTTGGACATGAGCCTTGATGCTACTGGCTTCCATTGTTTCTCTCATCTAACTGTTGAATCATCATCAGTGAGAGAATTTGCTGAACATTTTCACTGAACTGACCTATGGACATCACTTGCAACAGCTCTTTGATCAAACCAAAAACTGTTCATTTCACTCAAATACTCTGTTTGTGTTTCATTTGTGAGTTTAAAAGCAACCAAAGGAGAGAAATGCATGAATGTCTCTGGTCTACTTATGCAGGTAGCCATTGCCTTTCTCATCCAGCAACCTCCACATGCCTCTCCACCAATAGTAATCTCTCTCCCTCTTCCCAAACTACTTTCAAATCTTGCATTCAGTGTCACATCTTTGGAACACAGATTTTTACACTGATGCTCAGGAAGCCTTCTCATACCAGTTTTATGAAGTACATTTTGAAAGAAGTCAGCCAGCTATCTTCAGTCTTTAAAATGGCAGCTTAAAGAAAAACTTAGCTGGCTGAGGACAAACTGTGATTCTGACTCACTGAGTGTGTCTGCAAAACATCTCAAATGAGCTAGTTCTCTTCTTGCGTGACTGAAAGTGGGCTATCAACATGCAGGGTTTGTTTGATGACAGGAAATGGGAAAAGCCACCAAGTTGTGAACTGTAACAAAATTGCTTGGAACTTCATTGTGACGAACTTGGCTTAAATAGCTAAGAGAAGATTCTATACCGTTTACTTTAGGTTTTAAAAATTTTTTGGTCCACGACCCACAAAATGAACAAAAATTTGTCCTGTTGCCCACCATATCCCACAATTCTTTGTGCCTTTGTTTCCTCAGGGGAGATGCATTTAATGTAAAGGATTCCTGTTTTGAAGATGACTCCACACTGTACACATTTACTGTGCATTTTATGGTTGCTGTGGGATCTTTAATATTTATTCAACCTCCATGTGCAATTTTAATAAAACACGTACCCATGGGGCATTCCACTCCTGTATCCTCTCTTCCTTTTCTCATAAAAGAGTCCTTTATTGTTTCAGGCTGAAAGTTTGTCTTGAATTTGGACATATCTGCAAGAAAAATACCACAGTTTAAGTTTTATCATGTAAACTATGAAAAACTCAACCAAATTATGTCTCTCTCATCATGGATTCACAACTTGTAAAAAGCCACGTAATTATCAAACCCAACTGTGAGTGGAAACAGAGATGGTCCGCACAGTTTAAAATGCCTCAGAAGGGAGGGGACTACTTTCCTCTCTTACTCTACATTTCCCCAGTTTATAGAGGTAGGGGAAATGTAGTGTACAGGTATGGCTACACTGCAATTAAATACCCATGACAGGCCCATGCCAGCTGACACAGGCTTGTGAGGCTCAGATAAGGGGCTGTTTAACTGTGATTTAGATATTTGGGCTCAGGCTACAGCGTGGGCTCTAGAACCCTGCATAGTGGGAGGGTCCGAGAGGTTGGGCTGCAGCTGAGCCCAAACATCTACACTGCAATTAAACAGCCCCTTAGACTGAGCCCCACTAGCCTGAGTCGGCTGGCACAGGCCAGCCGTGGGTATCTAATTACAGGGTAGGCATACCCTAGGAGAGCGGAATTTAAAATAATGTAGGTAACAGTAAGAGAGGAGTTCATGAAAGGAAGGATGGTTTCATGGTTAAGGCTCTAAACTGGGATTCACAAGATCTATGTTCAGTTCCCAGCTCAGCCATAGACTGACTTTGGGCAAATTGCTTCATCTTCTGGTGCTGCAGTTCTCTATCTGTAAATCAGGGATAATATTTCCTTTCTTTCACCTTTTAGCAGTCTTGTCTATTTAGATCTTAAGCTCTTAGGGTCAAGGACTGTCTCTTACTATGTGCAGGTACAACACTTAGTACAATGCGGCTCTATTCTTGGTGGAGGCATCTAGATTATTATTAAATAACAGTTCATGAGTTCTTTTTTATATAAAATTAGGGAAGGGAATTGGTGCAATAGAAGAAATAAAAATAGAGAGAAAAAGAGGGGGAAATATTAAAGATAAAGAAGGACAGAAGGTGGATGAAGTAAGCAGTATCCATCAGCTAATTACACATTTCTGTTTAACCCAAACTCCTTTTCTTCTCCTACATCTACAAGAAACAGCTAACATATGATGGCTTTTCTGCCCAGGTTCATACACTGACACCCATCACTATAGTATGGGTGGGTTGAGAGTTTGGGGAGACAGTTAGTTAATATTTATGTAAAACCAACATAAGTATATAAAAAAATCTGTCTCCTTCTGCCCAGCCTTTCATGTGTTCATCTTAGATTGTGAGTTCTTCAAAGCAGAGCCTTTGGCCACCTCTGGTTGTGCACCCCTACCTCAATAAAGCCGTGATCCTGAATGGGACTTCTGGGCACTATTGTAATCTAAACATTAAATAATGTAGTCCAAGGAAGGAGTTGGTGCTAGAGCTGGAATTAGAATGCAGAAGTCCTTTCATTTCTTCCTACCTTGGCATGCAGCTTTGCCATTTATTGGTCCCCAAAATCAGAAGGGCTCCTGTGGGCCTCAAAGCTTGGATTTGCTGAGGAAAAGCAGCACCAGCTTTTCTAAGTCTAAGGGACACTGAAGCAGATGAAGTTCTAAACTGGACCTACTTTAAACATATTCTCGATGGTGTTTTGGTTAGGCAAGTGATTAGCGGTGACTTTCGCTTTCCTACTAAATTCTGTTCATTTTATTGTTGCCTCATCCTCCCAACTCATCCCGACCATCCCCCTACTGTGTCCTGTCTGATACCTAGATAATGAGCTCTCTGGTTCAGGGGTTGTTTTCATTGTTACCTATCGGTACCATGCTAGTCTAATTCAGCCCTGATCCTTGATTTGGGGCTTCAAGGCTATACTGTAGTATAAATAATAATGGTGGCGGGGGAAATCCTCTGGATTAGCAATGTGTCATACACTTATTCTCCTGCTAGCATCACTTCACTGACAAAATGTTCCCAGAGCTGCTCTAACATCATCCATGATACTGATGCACAAACCAGGAAGTAATCAAAAAGCCATCTTCATTTCAAGCTCCATTAGAAACACAGAGGGAAGGAGAAATCTTGATGCGCTCCAGACAGAGAACATACCAAGCCAGTAAGGGGGGCAAAATATTTTGAAAATTTCTTAAAGGCTATTTGAAACCAGATGCAATAAAAGAGAAAAGAAAAGAAATTAAATTATTCGACTAATATTGGGCCTCATGCTGACAAAACTGCCACTGAGACTTTGCATACATTAGGACTGCAGGATCGGGTCTGTTGTTGTTTTTTTATAGCGAGTGTTGCCACTTCTTGTTCTAAAACTAGCTTTCAGTTCTAGTCTAAGTACTGTCAAATTTAATTTCTTAAATCAACACAATTTTTTAATTATGAGTGTGTGGAGGGGAAGCATCTGAAACTGCTAAACTTCTAATGGGTTTTTCTTTTTTAAACATTTGTATGACTTAAAAATAGCCAAACTGTGTGTGTGTGTGCATCTCCCTGTCTCCTCCTGCCCCCACCCTTAAGTCTGTAAATAAAATAAAATAATCATGTTTTGGCTGAGAACTTCTTTGCCAAGGTTTTGTTTTGAATTACCTTTTGTTTTTATATCGGCTAAAACTGTAGGACATTTTGCAGTAAGGTGTGTTACACTACAACTAGTGTGTTAAACCTGGTCTGAAAATTTAGGGTTGGATCTGCAGGTGTATATGCAAAGGTGGTGTAAAGCACCCCTCTATATTTCTCTAATCCTGCTGCCATTTCTGGGCAGGGTCAATTTCCCGTGCACCAGCCTGATCCTCCATACCTTCCCCAGGGATTAATTTGATGTGTTCAGCTTTAATGAGGCCCAGTAGTTGATAGGAAGAAGCTGCTCTGTCGATAGCTGTATCAGTGCATTCTCTAACTACCTAGCCATGCCCCTTCCCTGTCAGCACTTATTTTTGGGGGTTTATTTGTTCCCCACAGGCCCCCCACAATCTCGTCAACTGCCACAAACTCTCACTCCTCTCGGACTTTCGGCTATTTGAGTCTTCTGCTGCAGTCTGTGTTGGCAGAAGTCAGCTGAATCTAGCCCCATGCCCTGGAAAGGCTACTACATGTAATTGTGAGGAAAATGTCCCAATTGCATAGTCAATCCTTGACCTTTTTCCAAACAAGCTTTGTTTTCTTCAAAATTGGAATAAGTTAACTATGAGGCTGGAATATTGCCTGAAAGTCTCAGCAATGTCTTCATTTTTTTCTTACTGGATTTTTCTTTGCCTTATTATCTGTGTAGTTTTTGTAAAACTATAAAATGCTCAATAAATGATATTACATGGAAGAATAAACGTTTCTCCACACAGTTTTATGCTGAACAAGCAGGACTGTAATATCTTTCCAATAATTGCACACTAAGCAGACCTTCTACTCATATGTGACACACTTATTTCCATTCACTCTGATCTTTTGCCCAAATCAGAATGCAGGAACTGAATAGGATTACAGGGCAATTAGGGTTTTCTTTTTATGCAGACAGTTGTAGATTGCACACTAAATAAAGCAGTTGAAACATTATCCTTTTCTGTCATCCAGCTTCTCTTGAAGACCAAGCTGCTAACGTTGATTTTTTTCTGTGTGAAGTCCATAGCATGGTGCAATAATAAAAGAAATCAAAATATACCTGTAATAATTAGAATAAAAGTTACCACTCCTTAGATTGTAAGTCCTAGGGGGAAGAAGCTCTGACTGCCCCTGTTTGTACTTTGCACAATAGGATTCGGAACTTGATCAGGGAGTCTCGATGTTACTGTAATAAAAATAATTTATATAGTTCTCTCTTCAAGAGCTCAGCTCATATGAACTATCGTAACTAATAGTTAAATTTTCAAAATTCCATATACCTGCTTGAAAACATGACCTGTGAGGGAAGATTGAAAAAATTGGGTTTGTTTCGTCTGGAAAAGAGAAGACTGAGAGGGGACATAACAGTTTTCAAGTATGTAAACGGTTGTTACAAGGAGGAGGAAGAAAAATTGTTTTTCTTAATCTCTGAGGATAGGACAAGAAGCAATGGGCTTAAATTGCAGTAAGGGAGGTTTAGGTTGGACATTAGGAAAAACTTCCTAACTGTCAGGGTGATTAAGCACTGAAATAAATTGCCTAGGGAGGTTGTGGAATCTCCATCATTGGAGATTTTTAAGTGCAGGTTAGACAAACACCTGTCAGGAATGGTCCAGATAATACTTAGTCCTGCCTTGAGTGCAGGGGATTGGACTAGATGACCTCTCGAGGTCCCTTCCAGTTCTATGATTCTATGCGATGACTAAAATAGTAAAACATTAGATTTATCAGCATCAGAAGAGTAGGCAAATAAAATTGAGGCTTGATTCTGATTTCACGCCAGGTGAACTGGGTGCAACACCATTTAAGTCAGAGCACCAGTGATGTAAAATTCATATCAGATTTGAATCTGCCCTTTACTGACAATTTTAAGTTGGTCTAATGGCATCTGCTTACTCAAAGAAATGTGCATCCTTTGAGTCTCATCTGCTTTCTTTAGCAACAAAACCAAGTGTTTATTCCTGTTGGCATTGCAGATCAATACAGCTCTGGAACAGCCAGCTACGTTCCATTCTACATTATCAACTGAACAGCCAACTATGTTCCATTCTACATTATCAACCGAACAGCCAGCTACGTTCTGATTGTGCAATCTTTATAAGCAGAAAGAACACAACCTGATTTTTCAGATCTCAGGTTGTGTTTACTGTGCTAGCAATTACAAAAATAAAATAAAATATTTTATTTTATAAAATAAAACAAACATAGAAAACCTCCATAAGGTGAAATGGCACTTTTTCAGGGTTGACTCCTTGGTTGAGTTTTAATGGGGGCCTGTGTTGTATGTCAGACTTTAGTAACATTCCTGAAGTCAACACAACAAGAAGTCTTACTTTGCCAACATAAAAAAAAATAGCTTGTTGCTTTCATGTGCTTGTAGACATAAATCTTCATCTTTTAATTTGACCTAGAATTAACTTTGTCATGGCACCAGTAGTTTGAGAATCAGCATCTTTGAAGACAGAAGTTCTTCTTTCTCCCTCCTTTTCCATATTCTTCTCTTCCTTTCCTCATTCCACACTTGTAATTATATGTAAAGGACCACAAGGATGGTGCACAAAGCATTACAGGAAATGTGATCTATATCTACAGTATGCTGCATATTTTAATTCTTGTATTTGGTAATTACATAAGGAATTGTTAATGAAAAGCAATGTTTTTCATGGACTTGCGCCAACTTACAGAATCCTTGTTCTTTTCCAGTTGATTTGTCTTAATAAAACTGCCAGAAGCTTCTTAGAATTCTTCATAATGTCCACTCCAGCTAGAGCAGCACATACTACTTTGCAATACTTCACTTTAATTGATTTTTCTTGGAAAAACTCTGTGTGTACCCAACTGCAAAGACAGAATAGTTAATACTGGAGAATTTTGATTAAGCAAAGTTTTCTAGGTAAGCTCAAAGATAAAGAAACTTTTAATTGCAATAAGCTTTTATTACTGTACCAGCTTTCACAAAGCCTGTTTTAAATTCAAAAAGGCTTTTAATTTCTTTCCTTCAGTAATATGTAATACAGAAAAATCATGGTTTGAATTAGCTTCATATTTATGCAGAATATACTAAAAAAATGTTCATAATTAACTCTTCTGTATTTATAGAATTTAAGTCCCTTGGCAGTACTGAAGTTGGTGCCACATAGAGTAGAATTTACCTCTTGACATTAGTAAAGACTTCTGTGAAAACTTAGCTGCAAGTAATACTGATGTGCACTCCACCCTTAAAGTTAGTTTATCTCAAGTTGAGCCAGTGGAAAATTTGAAGGTATTACTCCCCTATTTCCCCCCGCCCCAATATTTTTGTTTATGATGATTTTTATTATTAAGATACAATGTGAATGAATGTTCAAGATTTAGCAGATCTTGATAGCTGGACATATTAGTAAGCAGCGTTTTTAAAACTGAAGGAAGTGGGAGGGAAAAAAAGGGGCGGTGAGGTGAGTGAGTAACTCACAAGGTTTTCTCTCTCTCTCTTGTTTTTAATGCCTCTTATGCGAACAGAAGGGATTTTATGTCATGCAATAGAAATATTGTACTTTCAAAATAATTCATAAACTGGGCTGGCTGACCTGGCTGTGGACAAAAGGACCATATTCAGTAGACAGCAAACCCCAGAAATATTTGAGTCCATTTGGATCAGTTGCCTAAAACTGGCCAACTAACTGGCCTCCTGTAGGAGGCCTAGATGACAGGCAGAAGATAAATCCACACACTCCATTCCCCATCCTCTCTCTTCTTTGTGGCCCGTTTCCCCCACCCTCCCCCCAACACCTTCTCCTCTTGACTTAGTTTCCTTAATGTTATTTGTTTGTTTTTGATATGCGCCATAAAAGTCCATGTGCTGGGAATACATGGGAAATCCAAATATTGTGTAAATATTTGATCTTCTCTGATGTATACTACTTCTGTACTTGGTTGTATATGTGGGCACCTAGAATTTGTTTAGTTTGTTATAAGAAAAAAAGATTGAAAACATTTAATAAATAATCAATTTTAAAAAAATGCAAAATGCTTTGGTTAAACCTTATTGTTTTTTTAAAGTGGCAACCAAGACAAAATCTTAAACGTAAAGAATCTTTTGCAAAGTTAAAACAAGCTTCACTCAAATATTTAACATAGAAATTTTCGCTTTGTCTCCATATAATGTGTAGGATGATTTCAAAGCAAAGCTTATTGTGGTATTGGAACATTGTAGGCATCTTCACTGCTGTCGTACAAAGACTACCATTAGTTAAAAGTGGCAAAAAGAACGTGTCACTTTGCAGCATGATCCCTCACTAGCATTGATAAGTTTTCTACTGCAAACTTGGTGGGTGAAATTTGCTCTTGTGCAGAGGGCCAGCACAAGACCAATATACCTCTTAATGGCAAAATTCTCAGTTGATGTAAATTGGAGCTCTATTGAAATCAATGGAGCTATGCCAGTTTACACCTGCTGCGGGTCTGGCTCACAATAAACCACCGAGGGCTCAAATGCTGAATAGGTCTTGTGCTTAATGCTCTGCACAGGAGTAAATTTAACCAAGTCTGAATGGACAAACCCACCCTTACATGAAAGGGCTTCATCAGCTTTTAACAAACCATATGGTAAAAACATCTATGCATATTTTTCTGTTACCTTCAGGCACTGCTAAGCAGCTGGTATTAATGAATAAAAATAGCCAGTGAAATCACAGCATGTGGTTGCTAGGAAGGAACAATTTATAGCCAGGAGTATTATAGATTACTGTGGGGAGGGAGGACCCACAACCTCTGAGAGCATGCATGATTTCTGCATTTAATCTAGATCTAGGGCACCTGTACCGCTCAAGGCAACAGAATGCTGGACTGATTAGCAGGTATTAATTCTATTCTTACCACTGATCACCATGGGGAGTGGGAATCTGAGAACTGCAGTTTTTTAAAAGGGCCATTACTGTCATTTGTTTTCTTGTCACGTATAGCATGTCAATTTTACAAGGGAAGTTTCCCTCTCATATTCGGTGCCTATTGGAAGTATTTTCACAACCAGTAATCCAAATGTAATCCATAAAGTGAGCCACTAAAGGTGGCTGTCGTATAACTTAGTTTAATGTGAAAGCACTGGGCCTTGTAACATGAGGCAGGTATTTATAGCCCTCGGTTACATTTTCACACCTTTTTGTTTAGTAAAGTTCAACAGTACTTGAGTGAGCCCCTTTCTCTTACACAGAGTGCAGTGACTCATTGCAGAACCAAACAGGGGTAACAGCATTAGAAGATTGAACAGAAAAGTGAAGGTTGCTAATTTTCAGAGAGGCATCTGATTTATTGCAATGCCACTGTGTAAATCAAAGTTCCAGCGCCACTCCCTCCTCCCAACAAAGAGAGTGGAACACAAAGTGTTGGGCAAGGAAAGAGGGGTCTGGACTTGCGGGATATTTCCCCCCAAATGCTCTGGCAGGTGCAGCAGCCACTATCAGCAGGACCACTCAATACAAACTGGGTTAGCATTCACTGGCACGGTTTCCCACCCTGCTCAGTGAAACCCCTTTGAGAAGCCAGGGAAGCACTGAGAGTTGGGGAGGAGGAGCTGGACTGACATAGGGGCTGATCAGCAGACCTCATGTTCCCTGTCCCTCTGCCTGGGGATGGGGACCTCTATCTTTCCACAGACAGGGAGCATGGCAAGGGATCTCCAAGTGCAATCTTTCCTAGAGAGGAATGGGGGGGATAACAGTGGCAATAAATCAATATATCTGACTTGGATAGACAGCACCCACCCTCTTTTATAGTGTTTCAACACTACAATCTACTAAGCCCAATAGACTGGGCAAACTGAACTGTGACTCCTAGCAGCAAACTTTCTTCACATCTTCCTTAAGGCACTGCGCACATCTATTTGCGAATAATGTGAAAATTGCTGTGGTGCTTCAGTGAACTGGTTGTTCCCTTCTACCAACAGCTATGGTTCAAACTGGGCTATGTTCTAATTGGGCAATAGTGCAAATTGTCTATACAAAATTATTGTCCCATCATAACATAATGATACTTAGCTCTGATAGTGATCCAAACCTGACTGAAATTGATGGGAGTTTTTCCATTGACTTCAATGGGCTTTGGATCAGGCTCAAACTGTGCTTTTTCAGCTTGAATTTTCAAGGGGGCCCAAGTGAGCTAGGCAGAATTTATGCACTTTCTGTAACTCCTATAGGCTCTGAAAATTCCAGCCTACATTCACAGATCTCAAGCACCTTAACAAAGGTAGGTTAAATATCTTACTGTGGGTTTTATGTTCATCCTGTAAACAATAATTTTATTTTATTTGCAGCTAAACAGTGATTTTGGCAGAATTCTTATTCGGATCCAAGAGTCAAAGTTCACAATGAAGAGCAAAAGCAGAAAGTGTGAGTATATTTAAGAAAGGCAAAACTTTCATCACACTTAAGACAGCTAAAAAGAAATACTTTTTAAAAAACATTGCTTTTCCATGCTGTAGTTGGCACAGAGATGTTCTGATAAAATAAGTAAAATCGCTATCATAAAATGCATGTTAAATGGATTAAGAACTGGCTAACTGATAAATCTCAAAAAGCAGAAGTTCCTAATTTCACCTATTACATTCAATGTCCAGTCTTATGAGAAGGTCAGACTAGATGATCTAGTGGTCCCTTCTGGCCTGAAACCCCGTGAATCCATTTTATGTATTTGCAATGAAAGGGAAGGAGGTCTGCAATGGGAGAGAGGCGATCCACAAGATAATCCCTCTACAAAGATTCAACCCGCACTGTGAAAATGTCTGAGAACTCCTGTTTAGGCTACAAGAAGAGCTTTTGTACAAAAAGGGGTAGGAATTTCAAAAGCACTCAGCACTAATCAGATTCTTCTGCCATTAAAGTCAACAGGAGCAGAGTCAGGCCAATGTTTACTTGCTTTTGAAATTCCCATTCCTGGAAGTGTCCAGGGACATTTCATGTATCATGAAGGTTGTTACTGAGTGGATATTCCAATCTCTATCTAGCTGACAGTTGAACAGAGTAAATGTCTGTGATGTTTTGTGGCAAGCACTAACAAGAAATTAATTTCAGGAAAATTCTTTGGGATTAGGGAAGGCATGAACATCACCAAATCATAAGCAGTAACAATCACTCAGTCCTTGGGACCACTAAGAGTATTTTGGCAGGCAGACAGGCCTGGTAAAGACTCTAATTACATTTTTTTTTAATTTTAGCTCTTTTAAACTTGTTTCAAAAAGCAGTTTGAATTTTTTGTTTACTCTCCATTGTTGGTAATGATCTCTTAAAAGCTGGGAAATGTCACATCTTTCCCTAACCAATTTTGTCCTTTCCATTTGGTAAATGCTAAGTCTGTGTATTTGTCTGGTTCTAATATTCCTCTCTGGCCCCGGGGGCTGTGATCCCCTGCTGCCTTCAGTGACTTCCAGTGGCAATTATGGGTGCTCCTCTTAAATGAGACCATCATTAAGGCTTGGTTTTCAAAGCTGCTGAGCACCTGCAGTTCCCATTGACTTCAGTAGGATTTGTGAGTGCTCAGCACTTGTGAAAAGGTCATTTTCTTTTAATGTAGTTGTCACCGTCCTGCTAAAAACCAATCTTAGTTAAGGACTTAATGTAAAAATCAAAATTACACCAAGACAATCAGTCCTTCATGTGGACAAGGCATTTATAGATACATCAGACAAAAAATAAGTTGAGATATTTGTTATGAAAACAGAACTCCATAGGTAGGTAGCTAAAGACTTAAAAACTTTTACTCCAGAAATCTGGATATGCATAATTATCACATTTTTTGCTAGGCATTCATAAACTCCAATTCTTAGATGCTCACATTAGAGCCATTTCTCATTATATCCAACTGAAACTTGGCATAGCAGCTGCCTATCCTGATCTTGGCTGCTTTTTTTTTTTTTTTATTTTTTAAAAAAAAATTTTAAACTTAAAATTTTTAAAAAAAAAAAAAAAAAATTTAGAAAGCAGCCAAAACCTTACATTTTTCTGGCATTTGGAGACTTCAGTAGCAGCAGCTGCCGATTAAAAAAACCCACAGAGATACCAGTATCTGTGCATTTGCAACAGAAAGTGAAACTTATGTTGCTGAACTCACTCCCCTTGCTCCCCAAAAGTTTTAAGCACTGCCTTCTCACTCCTGCTTGGGATTGCTTGCGCCAGCTACAGTCATGGTGAGGCTGGCCTGTTGAGGGAATGAGGAGGGAATTGCTTCGTTCCATGATTCTAGTAGTGTAGGGCAATGTCACTGAATACTGGCACCGTTTTCCACAGGCGGTGGTGATTTTATTTGATATCTCATTCCTGAGGGTGACAAAGGCAGAGAGAGCACAGATGTTGCTGGTGTCCTAAAGCAGCCCAGGCCTGTATGCTCCTAGCCTGTATACTGCAGTGATGCCTGTGGTAGTTATCACCGAATGGTGTGGGAAAGTGTCTGACTGTGCAGGAAGAAATAAGGCTGCCATCCCTAGAAAACTTTGGCAGAGGATTGCAGGGCACCTTCATGAAAGTTTCATTGAGACCTCTCTGGAGGATTCAAGGGACATCCCTGTGTACATAAACAAACGGCTCTGCATGGTCCCCCCTGCCTAACTCTAGAAGGGAATGAAAAGCAGATAGCAACTCTACCTCTCTTGGTTGAACTACTACCTCGTCTAGCATGAGTAAATTAGTGAAAAGTCAAAAAAATGTGTCCTGCTGCTTTGGGGATGCCATCCCTGTAATTGAAAATTTATCTGTACACTTACCTCAGGTTCCTTGCCCTGCATCAAGCTCACCCGTGCTTGACTGGTGGCACTGGCTGGATTGCAGTGGCATTAAAAACAGGCCCTGGCTCACTGCGCAGCTGGATCCCCTGGTTGCCTGTCTCCTATACTCCTCCTCCTTGTCCACCTCCTCACTGCTCATGGCAGGTGCTTGTGACCCAGGCTCCTCGGAGGTATCCATGGTGCTGTTGAGGGTGGGGATGAGGTCTCCGCCGAGTATGGCATACAGCTCTTTGTAAAAATGGCAGGTCTGCAGCTTGGCACCAGATCGATTGTTGGCCTCCCTGGCCTTCTGGTATGCCTGCCGCAGTTCCTGGGTTTTCATGCAGTCCCTATCATAGCCCTTCTCCTGCAATATGCTCAGCCATGTCGATGATTTTACAGCTGGATCGGAGCTGTGCCTGCACAGTCTCTTTTCTCCATGGGTCCATGAGATCCAATATCACCTGTCTACTCCAGGGAGGAGCTTGTCTGGAGTGTGTAGCTAGCATAGCTAGCTGAACAGTTGCACTCAACAATGGAGAGCTGCTAAGTGTGCTTGCCAAGCTGGGCAATCAGGAAAAGGAATTTCAAATATTCACAAGGCTTTAAAGGGCAGGAGGGCTTCCAGTCTCTGTGACCCCGGGGCAGTGGAGTTCACAATGGTGACCAGAGCAGTCAATGTGGGGCATCGTGGGACAGCTGCTGGAGGACAGTTAAAATCAACCTAACTAACGCAGTGTCTGAACTCGCATTGCGTAGACGTCAATACATCGATCATGGCTAAGTGCTGCTCGGGGAGGTGGTGTTACTATGTCAGTGTAACCAGGTGCTTAACGTGGTGGGAGACCAATTTGAGTGTAGACACATGCACAACTAAGTCAGCGCAAGCTCTGTTTTATCGACCTAACCATGTAGTATAGACCAGGCCTCAGAGACTGTCAAACAAGGGGTCTTTTCCTTCTAAGATTGGACTTCAGCAATAACAGCAGCAGTGACATCTCCAGTCCATCTCAACTAACTTCTTCTCTTTCCCCACAAAAGGACAGTTAGTACATCTATGATACCATCAAAGAGACTGCCAAACAAGGGATTTTTCTTTCAAAAACCTCTCCAGCTAAAGGGAAAGGAAACAGAAAAAGCTTGTTAAAATGAAAGTCTTATTCAATATTTTACATTTCAAATGTTTTAACTGTTTTTCCTTCTTTTCTTTATCTTTAATAAAAGGTTAAAAGGATTTTTAATGGTGTGTTTGCCATGGGGCTAAGCAGGCAGAGGTCTCTGTATACCAAACCCTGAACCTTGTTTAATACTGTTTAATGCTAGACAGTGACTAAGTTATATTAAACCTTTGGCCTCTGTATTCCATCTTAATTAATACAGTAGATATGTGGTACTTAGGTGTGGAATGAAGTTGGAGGAGTTTCCTGAAATGTCTTTGCATGATTACTAGGTTACAAATAAAAGTTTTAGAGAGTGTACTAGAAGGAAAGTATAAGACTGAGATCAGAAAAGGGAAGCAAGGGGCATGCATGTAAGCTCATTCAGCAGAGAGAAAGATACCGTAAACATTGGAAACTGTGAATATATTTGTAACTGACCTTCAGGGGACAATCCACTTTTTAATCATTTTGTTCTTGATGCTTCCTATGTCTGAAACTCCAGTAGGATACTGAGCTAATTATTACAAAATATGTTCCCAATAAGCAAATCAGGAAGGGACATGGAATCTGAGGAAAATCAAATGTGTGCTATGTTACATTACCACTCAAATCAAATGCATGTCTGTCACATTATCACTTACTGTAGTCTCTTCCACCTGGATCACACTGACTACACTACACTGAATGATTGGCCTGCATGACTACATTTGTCAGAATACATTGTAGAAGGATGAAAAAAATTGCTTATTGTTTAGCATTTAACACCTTATTTCATTTTAGAAGTATAGAGTGCTAGAATATGGGGGAGACTTACACACACGCAAGCTATTGTAGGACTTATGACATGCATATAAGAATATAACCCTCCCATTTCTCTTCCTTATCCAGTCTACTATTAAATGCATCCATGCTTTTTAATTTATACCTCAAAATGACATTTGGAAATCTTAATATAATATAACAAAAATTATCTCATTTATAATAATGGTGGTGGGTGCTATAGAAAACACTAAGGGCTATGTTGTCACTTTATGACTGCCCTGTGTAAGGCTGCCCCTGGAGAAGCCTGAGAGAGAGTTTGTGACTCAGAGTCACATAGATCCTCCCGGTCTCCTTGCTACTCCAGGGAGGAAGTATTCAGGTCTATGTCTGATATAGCATACTTCCCCTGGCACAAATATATAGGTTGGTGCTTTGGGGGGTGGAGGGGCAGACCCTTGGTTCCGCCCCTTCATTGACCCCCATTTGTGAGTTGGGAGGATATAACAGCTCTGTGGATTGCGCTTCCCCTCCCATGCTGCTAACCATGTTATGAGGAGCCAAAGTAAAGGGGCACCATATGCTTCTTTTACTCCATTGTGCAGCTGTACAAACTGAGCCACTATGACACTTTGATAGATAGGTAGAATATTAACAAAGGTTTAAAAAAGGACTTTATTCCTCCCCCGCCACCCTGGTTTCTGCGGGTAATTGGACTTTTAGTGTCTGGTCAGCAGTGCTGACTGGAGACTGCCAGGTTCCCTTTCCGACTGGACTTTCTGGTAAATAACTGGGCACCTAGCAACCCTAAGCTGGGGCTGGAGGCCTGTGGCTGGGAGCTGGGGCCAGGAGGGGAGCTGAGGCCGGGGCCAGGGCAGGAGCGGAACTGGGAGCAGAGCAGGGCTGGATGGTACTCTGTCCCTGCCCACCACGCCCCCCTGGACATTCCTAGGTCTCCACAGTTTGGGGACCATTGGTTTAGAGTGTTTTTAAGGTTGAGTTAATGGTTAATTAATAAAGTTGTGGCTTCTTCATTGAACCAACATTGCTTTGCTTGTGTTCCATTGTGTTTAATCCAGATCTAACTAGTCAGATGTATGTACAATGCATTAGATAAAAGATATCCTAAAAAACCCTACAAAACTGATCAAAATCATCATGGTTGTTTGAACTACTTTACATTGATCATCAGATATCAAATTGTGGTATCACCAGATAAAGATTTCCAGTTTCATCCAAAATTCATAGACCTTCAAAACTCTCAGTACAAATGCCTATTTATTTGAACTTGAGGTAAAATGTTTTAGTAAATTCTAAATCTTCGTCTTATCTGTTTGTTTCATAGATTCTGATAAAACAACTTACTTTCAAACTAAAATAATCTCATGCTGTCATAAACAGTAAGTATATATATATAGTTTACCTTTCAACATTTGCCAAAATTTGGCAGGGAAACAAATTGCTCCACTAGAATCAATATTTATAAATTCTTCTTTAAGAAAATGCATGTTCCCCTAGCCACACTAGGGAAACATTAAAACTTGATAACCCTGAAAATAGTGCCATTTTGAGAACAAATTGCATTAATAGTGGCAGAAACATGCTCTCTCCTCTGTTCAATAAATTGAATATGTTCCATAACTTCTGCCTCCTATGTGTTGACAACATTGCTGGACTTCTATTTCAAAATGAATAGTAAATCACATAATAAAGATCTGTAGTTTTGTTTACAATTTTAAAGGTAAATTTTGGTACTCAGAAAAAGGTAGAACTGATGGACAGACCAAAGCCAGGTGTAGTTCAGACACATATTCAACAAACTTCCCACAGACAGCTCTGTCAATACACTTCAGTCCTGACCTGCTGCACTCTCTGCTTTGCCACTGACAGAGCACTGCCAATGCTCCTCAGTTCTGAACAGGTGTACAATTAGCCATTTCAGTCTTCAATCCTGAGCTTTAGAATGCTAGATCTGACTTTGGGTCTGATCCAAAACACACTGAGATCAGTGGAAAGAGTCCCATTAACATCAATAAGCTTTGAGTCAGGGCCTAATTGTACCCAATTGGTTTTTATTTTGGGGGATGAGTGCATTTTAGTATTAAGACTATCCTGCTCCTTTTTGTTTTATTGGCACTGGGTTTGAAGTGAACCAGGAGTTCTAGAAATGTGCCATCTTGATACTGAAAATATATATACTTCACTGCCCTGTTCAATTTGGCCTCTTACCAGTAGGCCACAAATGAGTATAAGGAATACAGGAGCAGCAATAGAATAATGATACCTAGCTCTTATATAGCCCTTTCCATCTGTAGTTCTCAATGCACTAGAAGCACCTCCTACCTGTGTGTCTCATCCACCTATTGTATTTTGTCATTAACCTAGAATGCAAACTCTTTAGGGCAGGGACTGTCTCATAGAGCACCTAGAACAATGGGATTATAATCCCCAAATAGGGCATCTATGCACTGCAATAATACACTGCTACCTCGATATAACGCGACCTGATATAAAACGAATTCGGATATAACGTGGTAAAGCAGCGCTCCGGGGGGTCGGGGCTGTGCACTCCGGTGGATCAAAGCAAGTTCAATATAACGCGGTTTCACCTATAATGCGGTAAGATTTTTTGGCTCCTGAGGACAGCGTTATATCAAGGTAGAGGTGTAATACTAAAAATGAAACCTGACACTGAGCAGCTGACAGCTTCTGTGTCACAATACTAGGAGCCAATTGCAAAACAAGGGACTGTGTCAATAAAGGAGAGACATGCAGCCCTCATGAGAGGAGAATGGTCCACAACACTATAATTTTGGTACCTTTCCTTGGTGTCCCATCCCCACAGTTGCAGGACTTCCTAAATTCTATATAGTCCTCCTCTTGGAGTGCAGTATTTCTCCTGAGAACAAGGCCTGAGGGATTCATTAATTAATAATCATAAAAGTTAGATGTCGGCGAGGGTAAGTCAGCAACACCAGATGGGTCCATTGTTTTATTTTTTTAAACTATAAATCATGAATTAATTCACAACACTAAAGGCAACAAACACATTTGTAACACAATTGCAGCAGAAAATAAACAAACAAAACATGCTGTACTTTCAGTGAAGAAATTGCAAGTAATTAAAGCTTTATTCTTAAAAGTGTATTGACAAACAATCTTAAATCTTTTAATGAATAATAGTGATTTTCTTTTTTATATGAAGTAGACAGCTTAATCCTTTCCCCCAAAGCCCTTATTTCCAAAAGGTATTTATTTTCTTCATAAATATCTCTATTATGTAAGTTAATGAGTGCCTGGGTTATAATAAATATTATGTAGTTGACATTTTTAAACAACATTTGAATAGTTTGGTTTCAACCCAAAGTTATTAGTAAATCAAACAAATACAAGTACTGCTCTTATTTATTATTCATGTTGAGCCAATTCATTCTTCCATAAAACTCAGAGTATCAGGACCTGACATCATACCTGGAATTAAATATACATGATTTATTATTTTAACACATCAGTTTTCAATAGGGTAACCACTTACAATACTCGTAATGTGATAAACTGTTGCACTATTGGAGATTCAATTCAGTTATGATGTTTGTAATTTTGAAAGATGTGAAAACTTCTGTTACTGAACCTGTGTTTATGTATCTTTGCAAATAAGATACTTGATTGCATTTTCCAGTTCTCCTGCTGTTATTCTTTTGCTGGAGACCTGAGATTTGAAGTCCTAAGGCCCTCATACAGCAAAGCACTGGGACTACTAGTGCTTAAAATATGCACATGCTTAAGTGCTTTTTGGGGTAGGGACTTAAGCTCTGAAGGGGCAACTTGTTCAGGGACAGAAAAAAGACTGGTCACCTTGATGAAAGATGAGTACATAGTCAGATGTTAGAATTGGATAGTAGAAGAAAAGCAGATAATTTTGCTTTGGGACTGGATGAAAGTGTTTGTTTTTGGTGGTTGTTGTAACTATAGCGGGATGTGACCAAAGGCTTTTTGCCAGTTAAGTGACTTAACAGGCAAAGCAACTCTTCCTCTTTTTACCAAACTCAGTACATCTCTTCCTGGCTATAGAAAGAGAATATTAAGTTCCCATTCCTTTATGAGTTACCTTCTCCTGAAAGGCCTTGGAAGAAGCAGACAGAAGGAGAAGTTGAGGTAAAGATAGTATGCCTGACAGCCCTTTCATCATTCTCTTAATCTTTCTCATCCTCCAAGGAGGAAAAATTACCCCCTTGCAATATTATATTATATAGGAGAAGGGGATTTAGGAGAAGAATCAGACACAGATCCAGCCCCTTAGAGGACATAGTCCCCAAACTCATCTTGGCCTCCTTAATATGGATTTTCTCTTTCTGAAGATTGTTCTCTTACAGGCTCTGAAAGGGCCATATAGTCAATGAACTATAAATATTATGTAAAGGGAAAAAAAGAGGCATCATAATGTTACCTCACTCTGTAAGTGAAGCCACTTTAGACATGAATGTCTCTCTCTGGAGGCTCTATACCTGAGGGAAAGAAGACTGAATTTGAGGGTGACTTGGCCCTGAAAGTAGGAGGAATCTTAGTGGTGGATGTTTGTGCTGCTGAGTTTCTCACAGTTATGGTGTCTCTGGAAGCAGGAGTGAGTGGTCCATTCTTCAACTTCCTTTATAATCTTGCGCTATCCAGATAGGGAAAAAAATAGGTCAGTGGCAACTTGTCCCATCTTTCCTGCTTTCTCGAGGGAAAAGTTGACTACCAGATGCTTAACTTTTCTTATATCAGAGTCTGATGACATGAACCAGCTTGTGTATGTTGTTTTAATATTTCCCTCTTCCAATGGTCTCTCTTATGATAATCTGACCCTCCAGTGTTTTATAGCCCTTTCTTCCAGACACCTCCATTCTACGTCAGTTCTGCACTCTTTCTTATGGTGCAGCCAGAAACCATCAATGGATGGTTACACAATAATGGTGCTAAACAAACTACTCAGAATGAAAATCCAGCCCTTGGGGATGCACTTCACCTACTCTGGCTAATAGGGCCTGATACTGCAAGGTTCTGAATACTTTCAATTTCCACTGAAGTCAGTGGAGTTGAAGGCACTCAGTACACCGCAGGATCAGACTAATGAAGACCCTCAATTGGTGTGCTTTGGTAATGTCACTTCATGAGTGAGTGTGCCTGAAATGCAAACAAAGGCCCAGATTCTTGACTCTCCTTCTGGCCTATTTGCACTGCTTCACATTACAGAACAAAAAATAAATAAAAACAGAAAAAATCTCATCCTCTCACAGCCTCCCTGGGTCATATGAAGCATTTTCTTTTCCCCTTATTATTTCTATTGCTTTAAGTGTCTCAGTTTGCCAGCCTGCTGGGCTCATTTTGAACAACTGTTGTCATGTGCATGTCTTTTTCACTGCCAGCTACCCTCTCCTCCTGGTCTCACAAACAGCAGCATGGATCACATGCCGGAATCCAGATGGGAGCTGGAAATAGCGTGAAAGTACCCTTTCCTGCATTATTTCAACATCATTCTCAGACACTGACACTGACACTGGGCAAATACCAGAAAACATTCACATAGAAAAATGATTAAAAATACCATGAACTATATTAATCTAATTTTTAAAATGGGAACTTGAAAAACATTCAGATAGAAAAACAAAATAATACTATGAACTACATGAATCTGATTTTTAAAATGTGAATTTATCTGACTTCTTAAAATAACATTTATTCCACACATTCAGAAACATTGCATTTTGGGTTAGGTAGAATAACTGACATGTGAAACCTGCTCTTTTTTGAGTACTGTGCAGGTTGGGTCATTACTGAATTAAGACTAAAATTATGAACCTTTATTAATTCCTTTGAAATTCATTGTAATAATCTTAGCATTAAAATAATAAAATTCACATGTTGGTCATGTACAGTAAATGTACAGTACTGCTCATCTTACCTTATATATCTATTTTCTTCTGTGCAATAAATAAAATAATTTAATCCTTGGCTCAAGGAATATATCACACAAATATACCATCACGTAGGTGGGTAAAGATCAAAAGAAAGCAAACAACTTCATACTGTCCATTCAATCATTCCAAATAGTAGAATTAAACCAAGGACCACTTCAAAGGTGATTGTTCAGGAAATGGATAAATAATGAATCTTAATTCATCAGAGAATATAGAAACAGAGCTTAAAAATGTGGATAGATGCTTAGCATGAACAATAATTTCATTACCAGGTCACAGAAATAGCTCAGAGCCATTTCATTTCTATACGTTTATTCTAATGGTATTTGAGATACTATTTGAGAAATGATTTTTCTGGAGCTAAGAATTGTTAAACTAAGGGCTCACATCATTACTCTATATGTGCTGATCTTATCACAATTACCCATCTGGTCCAGCCTCTATGAGTCCAATTTCATATGTATCCCCTCCAGCTCTGGTTCCTCAGCCTCTGATCTCCTCATTCCTATCTCTGTCTAGTTTGCTTTTACCTACTTTGGGATCTGAAGTCTTCCCTCACCTGCTGGTTGCAGAACAAAACTACTCAATAGTGATTCTCTGTAGAACCACTGATTTTGATGATTGTCATGACAAATACACATCTGGTTTGGTTGGGAGGGATTTTAGTCTGCAGTGGTGGCCTAAATAGGTAGGGATCTCCCAATCAATAGGCTAAAAACAAGGGCTTTTTCACACGGCATCCACCACTTCACTCAGGGGCTGAGGGAAGGCAGTGAGAATTCAGATTAATTCCTGTTGTCAGACAGGAATTTTCTCTCTTTAAAACATTCATATTGTCAAGAATCTGAACTCCACAGGTGACCAACAGAGCTGGAAACAGATTAATTTTAGGAAATGGGAATGGAACATTCATCATCTCTGCTGTATTGCTACAGAAAGGGGTTTCCCTGAGTGGGCCTGTTGGCCCCCCACTCAAACAGGGATGTGGTCTTTTTCTTTTCCATATTCCAGGATCCAACAGCCCACAGAGTGGATGGTCTTTCTCCAGTTCCTGGGGGATTGTCCTGGTAAACACCTTTCCTCTGACAAGCAAAGTCTTTACAGCCCAAGTTCACGAAGCATTTCATTATGTGACTAACTTTAAGCATACAAGTCACTGTGGAATGTTCATATACTTAAAGTTAGGCACATGATAGAGTACCTGCTGAAGTAGGGCCTCAGAAAATTACAAGGCCAAATACAAGGACATCTCAAGAGTTCCTGGTAGACTCGGCAGTTCTGGGAGCCAATCTCTAGATCACTTTCTTTGGCTTCCTTTCTAGCAGTACCTTGGCATTAACTTTTACCTACTCAACATGAGAATTCTGGTCATCTATATCAATCAGCTTGACTCTTGAGTTTTAGAAGGAAAAAGGGTTTTTTAACAAGCAATTATTTGACACATTTCTACATCTTCTGCATATTACAGGGTTTATATTGTGATGGTGTGGGTTGTCACTGTGGAATTGAGGGCCTGGTTCTAGTCTAGGAAGCTTTTGATTTTTCTGTGTCCATCTGCTGGAATTTGAACTTTCTCCTTATAAGACTTTGAGAATTTAAACTAGCAGCTAAGAATTATCTTTCTTTGAATATTTCTACAACTCCTTGGTGTGGAGTTGGTATGTTTGGGGGATTTGGAGGGGTCTTCTGCATTTGTGTAGCAAATTGCCACTCAAGATGGCACTTGTGAAAACACAAGGTCTGCATTACCAGAAGGCAGTTTTCTTCTAGATTAGGGGTGAAATTCTGGATCCACTGATATGATGGCAAAATTCCCATTGACTCCACTGAGGCCGGATTTCACCCTAGATCTAAAATTGGTATGTGTCAGAAGAGAGCCATTGAAACAAAGCATAACTTGACCGGAAGCAGAGAATTTGCAAAGAAAGGGAATCATAGTAATTGATGACATAAAACCAATCGGGTGTCTGAGGGCTGTTATTGGGCTTACTTGTTAATATATGTGCTGAGGTTTCTCTTAAAAACTTGTCAACTTTGGCAAGATAAATATTTCCTTAATGTAGGGAATATTTGAAAATATTGTAAATATTGAGATAACCAAGGTGTCCACTTGAAAACAAACTAGCAATCAGTTAACAGTAAAATGAGCTAATGTTGCTGATGATATGAACGTGGTGGGCTGGTAAATTCCATGGAACAAAACAAACAGTTTCACAAAGATTGGAATATTGGAGGCTCAGGGCCAGATCTAATGCACATTGAGGTGGCCTTTAAATCAGGTCATAAATAAGCAGCTCAAGCAGCTCAAGCAGTAGGAAAGCACCAAGCAATGTCATGGGAACACTAATCTCGAGAGGGCATCATAT
Organism: Terrapene triunguis; assembly: GCF_002925995.2. Classification (NCBI taxonomy): domain Eukaryota; kingdom Metazoa; phylum Chordata; order Testudines; family Emydidae; genus Terrapene; species Terrapene triunguis. The sequence continues at coordinate 4,124,168 of NW_020665057.1, read as the reverse complement.
AGACAACTGATTAGGGAGAGAGACTCCGGGCAGATTGTTGATGCTCTGAAACCATCTGCACAGGATTTGGGAACAGACAAACAAGGCAAAGCAAAAAGCGACAAAGAGTCCTGTGGCACCTTATAGACTAACAGACGTATTGGAGCATAAGCTTTCGTGGGTGAATAAGTGGATATTCACCCATGAAAGCTTATGCTCCAATACGTCTGTTAGTCTATAAGGTGCCACAGGACTCTTTGTCGCTTTTTACAGATCCAGACTAACACGGCTACCCCTCTGCTACAAGGCAAAGCAAGGTTCTCTCCGTGTGTAGATACTGAGAAGATAGCACATCAGTTATCAGTTATTGTGGCATTAAATAAAGCACCAATGAGGACACATTTGGAATATTGTTGCAAGCAATTCTAGTCACCATTTTATTGAGAGGAAATTACAGATACTGAAAATGTGCAGCAGGTGGCAACCAAAATGATTTTCTGGGGACAGGAGGGAAGAGGTTTTAAACATATGATTTATGCTGATAAACTTTCCAATATAGCTTAAAGGAAAGAAGGCTGGGAGAGAAGGGGAAGTTAAAGAAATAAATAATTTCCTGAGAGGTAAGGAACAGATTGATGTCAACAAGCTGTTTGAGTCAGAGACAATAAATAATTCCAAATGAAAAGGCCATGAAATGACGTTACTAAGCACTTCAGGCAGAGTCTGGTAAATAGAAACACCCGCTGTACTCCATGATGAACTCAAGAAAGGTGGGGGTGAAACATAGCTCCTTTTGTTTTTTGCAATGGAGGTTTAAGGCCTCATTCAAAAACCACTGAAGTCAATGGAAAGACTTGTAGAGATTAGCTGCTCATTTAGCGAAAGATTCTGCTACCCTTACTCAGAGTAAGGGCTGGTCTACACCGGGAGTTTATATCGTCATGGTTATGTCTTTCTCAAGGGTGTGAAAAATCCACACCCCAGAGAGATTTAGCTATGCTGACATAATCCCTGGTATAGACAGCACTAGGTTGATGGACATATTCTTCCGTTAACCTAGCTACTATCTCTCAGGGAGGTGGATTACCAACGCCAACAGAAGAACCCCTCCTGTCAGCCTAGGTAGTGTCTACACTGAAGTGCTACAGTGGTGCAGCTGTGGCACTGTAGCGCTTTAAGTGTAGACAAGCCTTAAATAGTACCACAACAGCACAGTTGATTTCCACATGGCTTAATGTGGTAGAATCTACCTGACAATGATGAAAACACAATGGCAGTCAGTCTGCACCAAAAGGGTAGTAGGCTGTGGTGTGCAATGTTAATGTCAAAGTAATAGTTCAATGATATTTTAGTGATCTCAGATATTGTTGGTCAATGTAAATCACTTTCTTAATACCATTATCCTATTGAAGGACACTAGACCTGAGTGGATAATGTGTAGCAAATACCTGCACTGGACAAACACAGCCTCTTTTTCTGCCCATGTAATGGCCAGGAACAGATTGTGAGTCTCAAACATTTATTCTTTATTCAAGTTTAGTCAATGGATTATTTATCTGATCTGTGTTGGTCACTGATCACATAAGTCATGTAATATTTGTGGCATATAGAGCATTTAGGCAGTGTGGTGACTAGGACTAGGAACATTTTGGATGCATAGTTAAAAACATAAAAATAAAAAGAGCCTAAGCATCTGGAGGCCATTGCAGCTGGAGTCAGATAGATTCATATAAGAATGAAGTGGGGTTTCATGGAAGCGCCTCATTGTCCTATCTTGATTATTTTATTATTGTTCTTATTTTGAACATAATTAAATTCACGGCAGAGAGGAAGGATGGTCTTGCAATTAAGAATGGGTCTGGTACTCCGGAAATCTGTGTTTAGTTCTCAGTTCTGTCACAGCCTTCCTGTGTGACTTTGGGCAAGCCACTTAATTGCTCTGTGCCTCAGTTTCCCATCTGTAAAATGGGGTTAATAAACCTTCCTTTCTCCTCCCCTTTGTCTAGTGTATTTAGACTGTAACCTCTTCAGGGCTACTATGTATACAAACAGTGCCTACTATAATGGGGTCCCAATCTCTTGGAACATTTATGAGCTGCTGTATTACATATAATAACCATCTGCTGTAGTGAAATTGAAAGACATGTTTGGCTAAATTGATTTAGGTAGAAATAACCATGTTATTTCTGATTCTTGAATGGATAATTAATTCTTATAGGTCAGAATTCAGCAAGCATACAGAGTATTGGGTTTGAACAATGTATGCATATTGAGTGTATGGAAAGATTCCCACCAACTCCAGCGGGAGTTGGATGATCAGTGTCATTGTCCACTACTTACTTAGCAACACAGTACCCACTAAAGTCAAGACTGTAGCATGCTGCTATTTCACCACTTTTCAATAAACTTGATCTTTCATATTTCTCATTGTACACTGTCCCCACCTTGTTATTGTAATTACCTTTCATACCTTGTTATTGTAATTACTGAGCATTACAATATTTGCATTAAATTTCACTGTTTGCATTTATTAGAATATTGTCATTCATAGGAATTGTGGTCAAACTCAGTTCTGTATATTTCAGTGTTTGTAATGCTTCAGATACTCACATGTGTACATATCCAGAGAATCCCCTGAAAAATATCAGTCTGCAATTAAATGTAAATTCCTAAATGCAGAGGCTTAGAACCATCCTAAACCCATATAGGTCCTTTAGTATCATACTATAATACACACACTGGAGTCACATTCAGATTAGTTTAAGCAAATACAACTTCCACAGATATCAATAGGCAAATTCAGTGGTGATTTAAGTAGTGGTGTAAGGTTTTATGTTAGCCATAAGTTTGTCACCATTGAATTTGCCTTACTTTTCACACAATTGGAAGTAAAAAGTGCAATTTATTTGAAAACTTCATGAATCACAACATCTAGTTGCAAAAAATGTAAACAAAAATCAACAGAATTTGTATGACACACAGAGATCCAGACAAAGGCCTCATTGTACTAGCCACTGTACAAACACTTAGCAAGAGATGATCCCTAACCCAAACAGCTTACAATTTGAGTCGATGAGATAGACAAAGGATAGTAGAGGAAAAAGGCAGAGAAAGGTGAAGTGTCTTGTCCAAAGTCACAGAGCAGCTCAATGGCAGAGTGAGGAATAGAACCTAGGTCTCTTGACTCCCAATCCATCGCTTTAAACTCATCACTGACATAAGATTGTTACTACTAAATTAAATAAAAAGTTACTAAAGAAGTCAAAAAGCCACCATTGTGTTTATGTGCAGTCTTAATGATCTTGCTTCTCTAGAATGCTGCATAATTGTGTCTTCTGTCTGAGATAAAGGAGATGATGCTCATCACTTGTTAAATTAACATGTTAATTCAATACAAACAATAATTAGGCTGGCCATTTGTCCAGTTGTAAACTGGAAACTCCTGTTTTTGGAAAGGTTTGTCCCTATCTGGCACTGGAAGTGATTTTGTCTGGTATCATCGGGGAGGACAATTTTGCAGAGCACAGTGCTCTGTCCCTGTCAGCATGACCTTGATGTGTCAGTGGCTAACAACAACAGGCCAAACCCTGGCATCCTTTCTCAAGTAAAGCTGCCATTGAAATCCATGAGAATTTCACCTGATTAAGGACTTCAATTCTTTCTACGTTTTCTACACAAGTATTTTTAGTAAATAACAGGATTTATTTTAAAATAACTGAATCTCTAGCCTTTGTCACTGATTTCAATGGGAGTAGAGTCAGGCCCAATTGAGTTAATTTTGTTCAGTAAAATGGCAGCTCCTACTGAGAGACAACGGGAACATTCACAGTTATGGAGATTATTGAAATAGTGACTGGAACTTTTGTTTTGAAACATTAGATATAAATAGAAATCCATATAATGTTTTCAGTATTCATTTAGCCCCTGATCCAAAACCCACTGAAGTCAATCGCAATCTCTTCACTGAGTGCAATGGGCACTGAATTAAGGCCCTTAACTAGCTAATAATGTAACAGAACTGTACATTTCTAAAAGATTAACATCAAAAAACATTTTAAAAAATATCTTCAGCCCGAAAAATCCTGCTCAACTGTAGCATGAGAACAATTTGCCAAACTATCAGATAAAACAGGAGGTTCCAATTTTGCAGAGCTTTAGGGGCTCCTGGCAGAGAAGAAAGCTGTGCATGTACATGCTGACAAGAACAAGATAAGCAAGTTTTCCACTCAATGGACTCTTGTCAGTTTAATTACCCTCCAGTGTGTATTTGCCATAGCCATTTTGGAAGTCAATAGTGATGATGCAGGTTCTGCTAGTTAGCAGGTAGCCATACTGTTTGATTGAGCAAATGGGGCCCAGATTAAAAAGAAGAGAAAATATTGCAGCAATAAAACTCATAGAAAGTATCCTTCTGAAACCACTTAGTGAATCTAGGCTCAGCAAAATTGTAAAACTAAAAATCTTTATTTAGAAAGCAAGTTAAGGTTACTAAGTGACCTATTTACAAAAACAACGAGGAGTCCGGTGGCACCTTTAAAGACTAACAGATTTATTTGGGCATAAGCTTTTGTGGGTAAACCCCCCCACTTCTTCAGATGTATGGAGTGAAAATTATAGATACAGGCATAAATATACTGGCACATGAAGAGAGGGGAGTTACCTTACAAGTGGAGAACCAGTGTTGACAAGGCCAATTCAGTCAGGGTGGATGTAGTCCACTCCCAATAATTGATGATGAGGTGTCAATACCAAGAGAGGGAAAATTGCTTTTGTAGTGAGCCAGACACTCCCAGTCCCTATTCAAGCCCAAATTAATGGTGTTAAGTTTGTCTTAATAGTCTGTTTATGAAGGTTTTTTGTTGAAGGATGGCTACTTTTAAATCTGTTATTGAATGTCCAGGGAGACTGAAGTATTCTCCTACTGGCTTTTGTATGTTACCATTCCTGATGTCCGATTTGTGTCCATTTATTCTTTTATGTAGGGACTGTCTGGTTTGGCTAATGTACATGGCAGAGGGGCATTGCTGGTACATGATGGCATATATCACATTAGTAGATGTTCAGGAGAATGAGCCCCTGACGGTGTGGCTGATGTGGTTGGGTCCTCTGATGGTGTCACTAGAGTAGATATGGGGACAGAGTAGGCAATGGGGTTTGTTACAGGGATTGGTTCCTGGGTTAGTGTTTCGTGGTGTGGTGTGCAGTTGCTGGCGAGTATTTGCTTCAGGTTGTGATCTGTCAGAGTGAGGGATCATTTTCCCAGGATAGGTTGTAGATCGTTGATAATGTGCTGGAGAGGTTTTAGTTGGGGGCTTTACATGATGGCCAGTGGTGTTCTGTTATTTTCCTTGTTGGGCCTGTCCTGTAGTAGGTGACTTCCTGGTATCTGTCTCGCTCTGTCAATCTGTTTCCTCACTTCCCCAGGTAGGTATTATAGTTTTAAGAATGCTTGATAAAGATCTTGTAGGTGTTTGTCTCTGTCTGAGGGATTGGAGTAAATGTGGTTGTATCTTAGGGCTTGGCTGTAGACAATGGATTTTGTGATGTGTCCTGGATGGAAGCTGGAGGCATGTAGGTAAGTATAGCGGTCAGCAGGTTTCCAGTATAAGGTGGTGTTTATGTGACTATCACTTATTTACACTGTAGTGTCCAGGAAGTGGATCTCTTGTGTGGACTGGTCCTGGCTGAGGTTGATGGTGGGGTGGAAATTGTTGAAATCCAGGTGGAATTCTTCAAGGGCCTCCTTCCCGTGGGTCCATCTGATGAAGATGTCATCAATGTAGCGTAAGTAGAGGAGGCAGGGGTGAAAGTAACTTACAGGACTTATCGGTACTGCTGGAGTGCTGAGGGGGTCGTGGCCTCATCTGGAAAAGGCGTGGTCTCAACCGGAAGCGGCGGGGCCTCTCAAGATTTAAAGGCCCTGGGGCACCAGCTGTGGCTGGGAGCCTCAGGGCCTTTAAATCAACCCGGGGCTCCCAGCTGCAGGGCCTGGGGCTTCGGCCACCACGGAGCTCCGGGCCCTTTAAATCCCGGCCCCAGCCCGGCTGCCGAAGCTGCGGGCGGGATTTAAAGGGCTCTGGACTCCCCGCAGCCATGGGAACTCTGAGCCCTTTAAATCCCGGCCCCAGCCTGGCCGCCGGAGCTGCGGGCAGGATTTAAAGAGCTCGGAGCTCCCCGCCGCTGCGGGGAGCCCAGAGCCCTTTTAATCCCGGCCGCAGAAGCTGGTGCGGTCCGGCATGGCGTACTGGCTCTTGCCGGTACACCGTACCGGACCGTACTGGCTTACTTTCACCTCTGAGAGGAGGGGCACTAGGGGAAGAGAACTGAGGAAGCATTGTTCTAAGTCAGCCGTAAAAATGTTGGCATACTGTGGGGCCATGCAGGTACCCATAGCAGTGCCACTGATTTGAAGGTATAAGTTGTCCCCAAATCTGAAATGGTTGTGGGTGAGGACAAAGTCACAAAGCTCAGCCACCAGGTGTGCCGTGGCCTCATCACGGATACTGTTCCTGACAGCTTGTAGTCCATCCTCGTGTGGAATATTGGTGTAAAGAGCTTCTATATCCATGGTGGCCAGGATGGTGTTTTCAGGAAGATCACCAATGCATTGTAGTTTCCTCAGGAAGTCAGTGGTGTCTCGAAGGTAGGTGTATTTACCTATCACATCATTAACACAACTCAAGCTTTTAAAGCAAGGAAAATAATAGTTAAGGTATTACTTAATAAATATTGCACTTCTGACATAAACAAATATATTCATAAGTATTGTTATCTGAGGATAAAAATTCAAATTATTTTGCAACTATAACTCAGATCCCTGGATGATGTGGGGGAAGGTTCATTATTATTTTAGTTATCTTGATTTTAATATTTATACATTTCCTTTTAAGGGCTACCATTAAATAGGAAATACCAGTTACAGATTTCACAGTTGACAAGATGTATATGGTAAAGTACTTATTGTATAGTATTGTATATGTAGCTTAATATGAAAAATATATAATATTATTGATTTAGGGTAAATATATATCATATGGACTTGCATATGAGGCAGATCATTATGCTCATGTTAATAACACATCACTTGTAGTTTTCATTTTTACAGCTATGTTACAATATTTGGGTTGGGGTCAGATTCCAAAGATTCCAAACTTTAGAAGTGACTGGTCCAATTTTTGATTCAGGTGCCACCTCTAATATTTAGTTCTTTTACATTTTTTCCTGAATAAATCAGCCTCAGCAGTCTCCTAAGCATATTTTGTTTCTTTTCTCTGAGTCTACCTCCAATTTTAAAATATTTTTGAATAATGTAATCTGTGATGGCCACAGAACTGAAGGCATTGTTAGCGGTTGTGATCTAGCCATCTAATAAACAATAGAAAAGAATTATTAGCTGTCTGGTCTGTGATGTGATGCTCCTGCATGTATAGCCTTAAATCACACCTGATTTGTTAAAGTACCTTTTCTTAGATTGTAAGCTCTTCAGGGAAGAGACCTGATATATTTCTGTTTGCATAGTGTCTAACACAGTGGAATTCTGATTGTGATTGGGGCTTTTAGGTAATGCAATAAAAATAAATAACATTAACATATCTCTTTTGACATTACTACTTTTCAAGTTTCTTACTCTAATTGAATCTCTCTCTTTTCAATTACTTTCCCCTGGATATATTGTATTGACTTCAATCCATGTGATAATGTTCAAATCCAAGCCAATTATAAAATGTTTCACTAAAATTCAGATACAAAATTCCAAATATATTATTTCTAATGCATTTCCTTCCTCTGCTAATTTCATAACTTGTATCAAAAATAATCAAGTTATTCAATAAGCTTTACTCTTTATAAACCAGTGCTGGTTAGTTGTCATGATTTTGTCATTGTCTAAAGATGAAATTCATTCCTGTTTGGAGGACTGTCATAAAGCCTTATACATACGCCTCTTAAGTCCCATGTGAGCCCCAGGTTAAAAGTTAAAATAGGGCTGAAGTGGTGCACAGGACCTTGGTCTGTCCCTCTGCACTGGGATTAAGTTCACCCTAGATGCTTAGGGTTTTTTGCTCTTGAAAGTAATTGCCAGGATAATTCTTTTTAAAATATATCAGCTCCACATTAGCTTTTCTGTATCCTCTGGTACTTCTCCAGTTCTCCATGACTTTTTAGAAAAAATGTTAATGGTTTCATAAAATAGCTTTTTTCTTTAGCAACCTTGGATGCATCTCATCTGGATACCCTGATTTCTGTGCATTCAAGTTTTCCCAGTTATTCTGTTACCTGCTTTTTACTATAGCTATGCTTACGTATCTCTATTGATGCCTATTTGTCCCCGCTTCTGATTTACAACAGAAGTTACGTATTTCAAGAAATCTCAAGACCACTTATACTTAGAATTCCCTTTTTTCTCCTAACGTACCCAAGGACCTGACAGGGCAGAAGTCAGTAATCATTGACTGCAACACTTACAGTCATGCCCAAGTTTGAAAATTTGGTTCTCAGTTTCTTCAACAAATCTAAGAATTGGTCCTAAAATTAGAATAACTGCCAACATTACAAAATCAAAACCCAATCAGAGTCCCACTGAAGTCAACAGATAAATTACTATAGTCATTTGTGGGAGTAGGATCCGTCCCACAGATCAGTTGACAATACATCAAGCTATGTCTCTTTTATTCAGTAGGAGCAAGAATAAAAATTCTGGAATCAGACTTAGTTGTCAATTAGGACAGAAGATGGAATGGAGTTTGCTCTTCTTTGCCTCTAATGGCACATTGGCTCTGATTATGTCAGTAATTGCAGTTAATAGTGATAAGACACCAAGTGCAATAACACAACAACATTTTTACAGAGAATTTTTTCCGCTCAGAGCTACACTTTAAGCGCTGAATGTAATCCATATGAGGAGGGCAGGTATAGATCAATGAAATAGTTTTATTAATAACTTTCTAAAGTACCATTTTTCTCTGCCTGCTCACCATTTTTCCTGCTTTCATGCTAATCAGATATATTTCACAAACCAGGAGACTTTGTAGTTCCATTTTCTATGGATTCTTAAAAAAAAAAAAAAAAAAAAAAAAGTCATCTGTATGAAAAAGGTATATAGCATTGTTACTCAGTTGAGGTCACTTTCTATAAAATAACAGATGGACCCAAACTAAAACCTGAGGTCTGAACTTTGGAAAAGTTTTGATCGAAATCCAGATCTGAACTTTATTGTGTGGGTCCATCTCTACTTAAATGATCTGATGTGGACCTGGCAGATTAAATTCTACCTTATAACACCATTTTGTATTAATAACTAAATACATTGCATTATTTAAATAGGGCACACTATCCTTGATATTTCAGGTGGAGATTGTAATGGTTAACAGCCTGCTTTATACACCAGGAGTTGAACTGCCAAATAAAACAGAACCCAAGAGTAAGACTGCGAGTAACTATTGGTTCCTCTTTTTGAATCCAGAGAGGAAAAACAAGTACCACGTTCTCTTAGTTTTTTTTTATTGATAAAATAGTCTGATAATTTCTGTAGAAAATTCTCAAATAAATATTTGTTCTATACTCTATACACTGTAATGTGTATTCTCTGTAGGACCACCAATAAGATTGCTGCTTTTCATATATTTCTCTTATGTTATCTAGGAAATTAAAAACAAAACAAAAACAGGGTGGTCTGGGAGGAATATCAGAAAATTCAGGAAAAAGGCAAGAACCTTTTGAACTATTGTTTAATTAATACACTTACCAAAGGGCATATACCCATACAGGTCATGCCACAGGACAAAGAAACTATTACAGCCAATACATTCCATCTGCTAGCTGCCAATTACTCCCAACCTTTTTTCATTTGAACAATTAACATGCTCCCTCCAGGCTAAAATGAGCCTAGAAGAGAGAAATCTCTTTGCTGAAACCAAAACAAGTAAATGTTTCTTAATAGGTTTGCTTAGCACCTATGTTCTATTTTCATTATTCTTTTATGTTGTTATTTGAAGTCAGGCCTTTTTGGAGAAGTACAAGCAAAAAGCAAGTCCTGTGGCAGGCTCTGGCCTCTTGTGAGCCTGAAGAAAATATTACATTTTAATCACTGGTAGAAATGCTTATTATTATTGTGGGTAGCTGGATTGGTATGCGCGGGTGCACCCATGTTTGGCTTTTGCTGATAAGATGCCAAAACACCAACCTTCCCCATATGTCCTTATAATATGCTCCCTGGACATGTATTCTATAAAGTAGTGCAAATGAGATCATATACTGTACTGCTGGTGTATGAATTTATTATTTCTTGTTTGCCTTTGGAGAATAATGTGACTTTTTTTTTTCTTCTTTAACTGTCTGAAATAGTCCTTTGCTTGGTGGGTGGGAGGTGAGGTCTCCCCACATGCTTTTGACATATGTTGTAAAGCTCAGTAAGTCAGATGAAAACCAAGCATTTTGAATTACTTTCTTATTTCAGTTTCTGGAATTCCTGACCAACTTTGAGAGCAAAACCAGATGCTAGAGTTTAGGGGAGGGGTCTTCTAAAATGTTCTAAGTGTCACAGTGCCCAAGGCATCAGAACATGCATGAGTTTGGCTCTTTCGTACCCTCTCAACCAGGGTTGTATATCAAGAGGATCTCACCTCCAGGAAGCAGTGACTCACTAACTCAGGTTTCTAGTGAGGTTGAGGGGGTTTCCACACTGGACCTTCTGTAGGACTATCTTTCTTTCATCTTAGAAGTTATCCCACCACAATCCACATTTCAACAGCTGTGTATGAAAAGTTATATTACAGTTCAAAGGACAGATGGTCTCTTCTGAGGCTGCACTCAATGCCTCATGGTGACTGGATGCTAGTGCAACCATAACTCACCTAAACTTTGCCCGCTTCTGGAGATATAAAAATGTTGTTCCCAAGTGCTCTCTCTGGTAGTACTTGACACGTGTTTCTCACCTGTGGTAATGCAGGGCACTAAGATACTATGGGTTTATCTTCATTGGAGATTTAGCTTAGGTTCAACTATGAATTTTCTCCGTAACATGCTCCACATTCACACAGCAACATGGCTCAGCTATGCCATAGTCGTGCCATGTGGTGAGGCAGCTGCCACGTCCTCAGGTATATCGCAGACCCTGAGTTAGCTTATTGCTAACCCAACGTAACTGCAGTGAAAATGCACAGCCAGTCACAACTGTCAATTTTGTCTCTCAAGCTCCCTGGGCACCCAATCCTGTATAGTATCTTGCCATCTGTCTGTTCTCTGATCCCTGACTTGAAGAGGCCTACCTTCATATCCCACTGCTTAGTGACCTTGGTCCCTTGCTGCTTGCAGTTTCTCCTGCTTTAGTTATCTCTGGTCATCAGTATGGTAGCAAGAAGAAAGCCTGGTAAGAAGCCCATGGATCAGTGTGCAGTCACCCGGCTTGCAGAACTAGGGGAGGACATGGCATCTTAGTGGGGCAAGATGGGTGCAGTCATCTTTGTTGTTATTAAAAAGGACATTAAGAAATATTTATCTTCTAATGCCAGCTAACAATTTAGTTGTGGATGGATGAAGCACCATTATGCTTTTCCCCCTTGTTCTCAAAACCCTCCTCCTTCTCTCTTGATCATGCTGTGCAAAATGGCAGACAAGTGGAGAAGAAAACACTGAAAACCAGCAGCTTACAGTAGCATTTTAATATTGGAAAAGCATTCTGTGGATGTTAAAGACTTAGAAGTTAAAAGCAAAATGTGGCTTGCCATAACACAGTCCTTGAAGGCACTACCAGCAAAACGGTTCACCCTGTTAAGGCCCCATCCCACAAATGGTTTATTGCTGATCTTTTTTTGCTCCATTCTTGGATTGTAACAAAATAGAATTTTCCCTTCACTAAACGCTCCAGGTGGTCTCTGATTTCTTGGTATGGAAAGGCCTCTCTCTGCCCCATTACAACTGGTAAGCCATTTTCATCATTTATCACTTCATCTGTCACAAGATGCAGAAAGATTTTTATTGCATAGCTGGATGGTCTCCTCCCCAAGATTTGGAATAACTACTCTTTCTTCCACGCTGGGATCTGCAGCAGCCTGGAGTCTTCCTCTTCGCCACCCCCAATCCATCCCATCCCCCCCCCAAAAGAAATGTCTTGGAGAGTTGGAAGGTAAAATTAACTCAGCATTTATTTTACTGGAAATAGTCCTTTACAAAGCTTCAGACCAGCCGAGCCAGTGGGTTGCTTGGCTAGAGGATCAGCAAAGGAAATGGCATTTTTTTAAAGATAAAAGATGATACTTTTATCATATTAAATACAGCATTTGCTTGATCCATGCCTCCATGTTCACAAGGCCCTGCGCTGTTGGTGGCTTCTGCTTGTAACTGCAAGCTGATGCCTACTTCCTCTCTGGGCATCTATGAAAAGCCTGTGGGCATCTCTTGGCAGCAGCTTCTGCAGAGACACGCCAAAGAAACATTGCAAAGAAACAGCAGCTGTTGGCCCAGTTATTAGGATGAGTAGGATCCATACCCTCAGCACTAGCACACTGCCACACGAGCTTGGGTCCTGCCAGAAAATGAATATCTTGGGCTTGGAAAGGGTTTTTAACTGGCTTGGCCAGTTTTTGTATTGCTTTTGCCATTTAAAATATTTAATGTGCCAGTTTCCCCCCTCCCCCCACTTGGGGCACATGAAAGCACTCTACAGTATACACCCCTGTAGTCCAGGCTGCGGCACCATGTTAGGGTAAGGTAAGAAAAATGATAAAATAACATAAAAATACATATTGGGTTTTGTGTGTGTGTGTATAAAATAGTTCTCTAAAACATTTTAGTAATAATTAGCTATAGTTGGCACAAGAACCTCTTTTGGTGGTGGGTGGGGGCTAATAGGAATGGCCAGCTTTTGTTGGTGGTGGTGGCCAATGACCAGTTTCTCTGCATCTCAGAGGCGGCAGCCCTAGGCCCAGGCCATTTCCTCCCACAATCCCCAGAGCGATCAGACAAGTTGTTCTACAGCACCCTGAGAGTGGCGCATAGGATTGTGGTTCTATGAGCAGTAGGATACATACCCAGATATCAGAGGGGTAGCCATGTTAGTCTGTATCCACAAAAAACAAAGAGGAGTCTGGTGGCACCTTAAAGACTAAGATTAATTTAAAGATTTATTTGGGCATAAACTTTTGTGGGTAAAACCCCCCACTTCTTCAGATGCATGGAGTGAAAATTACAGATACAGGCATAAATATACTGGCACATGAAGAGAAGGGAGTTACCTTACAAGTGGAGAACCAGTGTTGACAAGGCCAATTCAGTCAGGGTGGATGTGGTCCACTCCCAATAATTGATGATGAGGTGTCAATACCAAGAGAGGGAAAATTGCTTTTGTAGTGAGCCAGACACTCCCAGTCCCTATTCAAGCCCAAATTAATGGTGTTAAGTTTGTCTTAATAGTCTGTTTATGAAGGTTTTTTGTTGAAGGATGGCTACTTCTAAATCTGTTATTGAATGTCCAGGGAGACTGAAGTGTTCTCCTACTGGCTTTTGTATGTTACCATTCCTGATGTCTGATTTGTGTCCATTTATTCTTTAATGTAGAGACTGTCCCGTTTGGCCAAAGTACATGGCAGAGGGGCATTGCTGGTACATGATGGCATATATCACATTAGTAGATGTGCGGGTGAATGAGCCCCTGACGGTGTGGCTGATGTGGTTGGGTCCTCTGATGGTGCCGCTAGAGTAGATATGGGGACAGAGTAAGCAACGGGGTTTGTTACAGGGATTGGTTCCTGGGTTAGTGTTTCTGTGGTGTGGTGTGTAGTTGCTGGTGAGTATTGCTTCAGGTTGGGGGGCTGTCTGTAAGCGAGGACTGGCCTGCCTCCCAAGGTCTGTGAGACTGAGGGATTGTTTTCCAGGATAGGTTGTAGATCGTTGATAATGTGCTGGAGAGGTTTTAGTTGGGGGCTGTACATGATGCCTAGTGGTGTTCTGTTATTTTCCTTGTTGGGCCTGTCCTGTAGATACCCAGATATCTGTCCTGTAGATACCCAGATATCTGTGTTGTCTCTCTGACCAGATACAGTGCCAGTGCAGACACTGGGGATGACAGACACTATAGTTGCACTCTAGTGCATTAGGCTACCACATGTTGACTAACCTGTGATTGCTTAACTTGTGGTTAGCCTGCACTGAAGAAGTCAGAAGTGAAGAAAGTTACAGGAAACAAAACATATTAATTGTGCTGAGGATGTTCTGACATAAAATTCTTAGATAATCTAACTCCATTACCTAAGGTCAAGGACCTGTAACTATGTAACTGTTCTCACTCTGTTTTCTGTGTACCCACCTTTACCATTTTAATTTATGCCTGTTTATAGACAGAGTGGCCATTTTGTTCTCAAAATGTTGCAGACATTAGAGTCTCCCCGAAAGTACTGGAAGAGTTTCAGTAATGCCACTATGGCTTCAGCTCCCACAAAGGGAAAATCCTAACTGTAACCTCCATGTGATAGAGCATGGTAACATTAATTGAATGGCAAGTACGGCTCTGGGGACTGAGCATTCACTAGTATAAGCAATCAGCCTTAAAAAGTGCCAACAACTAACTGGGCAGAGGAGCATTTTGGGTAGAGCAGTCTGTGCTCTGAGAGCAGGAAATGGCTCAAATTTTTGTGGATCAGGCTCAGAAGGTTTGGATAGCAATTGATCTAGATAAATTACAAACGCAAACTGCTGCAGGGTCACAAAGTGGGCAGCACCAGTGGGCTACGTGGCTCCTAGGTTCTTCGTGTACCATACAGTTTTCATGTTTGAGTAATTTAAAACATGCTACCTCATCCAGGGTAACTGACATGCTGTCTTCCAGACAACAGCAACAAAATTGGCAAAGACCTCGGCATTGCAACCTGGAATGTAGGTTCACTTACAGGTAGATCAAGAGAGGTGGTTGAGGCAATGGCTAGAAGGAAAATCCATATACTATGTCTGGAGGAAACTAGGTGGTATAGAGGCAAAAGGAAAAGTCTTGAAAGATGGATTTAAAATGTTTTGTTCTGGAGCAAGAAAGAATATGAATTGGATAGCTGTCATCATGAACAAAGAGATTGCTGAGGGTTATATGTGTGATGGCAGCATATGCTCTGCAACAGGGTAGACTTATGGAAGAGAAGGAGAGCTTTAGAAATGAGTTGGCAGAGTTGATGGTTATGGTTGAGAGTAATACCTTGTTAGTGGTATTTAAACTGCCATGTTGGTAAAGGGAGCCCTGTAGAAGGAGTGGTGAGTAAATTTGGCTTTGGTAAAAGAAATGCAGAAGGAGAGAGGTGGGTTGAGTGCGGTTGTTCAATGGGTTTTCAGTGGGAATACATGGTTGGGGGGGGGGGGGGGAAGAGAATCCCACATGGTGACATCCTACAGTGGAAAAAGTAAAGCCCAGGTAGACTGTATTTTGATAAGAAGAGAACATATGAAAATGGTGAAAGATGTAAAGGTTATGTTGAGTGAATATGTGGCAGAACAACATGAGGTATTAATAGCAAAAATCCAACTGCAACCTGAGAAAACAGGAAAGAAGATGAAATAGAGAAAGAAATTGCAGTGGTGGTTATGTAGGGGGGAAAGAATGGAAGAGTTCTGCCAAATAGCAAAGGAGGGCTTTCATGCTTTGCCAACAACAATGAAGTCAGTGGAGGAAGAATGGAGGAAATTTAAAGAATGTTTCATTAAGGCATTGGAGGCAACATGTGGCAGAACAAGTGGTAAGATGGGGTGTTTTCAGAGAACAAGCTGGTGGTGGAAGTCTGATACACAAGAGAGGTTAGAAAGAAAGAATTATTTAGAGAGAGTGTGGGGTCCATTGACCACAGATGTGCCCCCTTGTGGCTGAGTCTAATTAGCCTTTGCCCCATCTAGTGCCCCCTTCCAGCAGTTGTTTATACTGTGGTGGCTCTCCCTCTCTGTGACTCAGCCCTCTGCCAGGTCACTCTATAGTCCACCCCGCCCCCCCACTTGCAGGGTAACAAAGTCCCACCAGACAAACTATCTATATGCCATCTCAGGCAGTCTTCTGTTCTGACTCCAGGTCCCATACCACTTTGCTAGCTAGCTTTGCATTTATTGATCCTGAGAAAGCATATGACTTGATTCCATGGGAGCTGATGTTTGGAGTATTGAGATGAATGGGAAGGGGACTTCAAGAAGGGGAATTAATAGAGGAACTGTATCGAGAGTCAAGAGCTAAGGTGATAAAAATACTTGAAAGCTGCCAGGAAAGGTCTACTGAAGCCTAGTTGAAACTCTCATGACTTAAGCACATGTTTAAAGTAATGTACATGCTGAAGTGCTTTGCCGAATTGGGACCTAAATATGCTGGATTACAGGCAGTCACTTGGTGACAATTTTGTTTGCTGTAAAAGGATCAATGTTGTTAAATTCATGCAAGATGCTACTTTATTTATCAAACAGATGTGTAATGGTGGACTCCTATAGGAAAAATATGACAGTGAGGTGGACATTGAGTTAATGGTGGCTATTTGGGAGCTTAGCATTTAGACAGAGCTGACTTTTTCTTTATTTGTCAAACTCATTTTCCTTCCTCATGCAGAAAGCCAGAGTTGGAAGAATTCAATTTGATTACATGCTAAATGTGACCACATCTTTCCTAAACCTTAAACTCTACCAGATCCACATTCATTTCAGTATTCAATTTAAAAAATTGTCATATTTTAAAAAAATCCTCCAATGGCTTATGTCAGCCTTCAGTATTTTTGAACCCGCAGGCCTCTCCTCCCATCCCTTTTCCCCTCTGCTAGTCTAGGGCTAGACCTCTTCTTTGTTTCTCCACATTATCTCACCACTGTTGGTACAACCACCTTCTTTTCTGTAATTCCCACCATTTGGAACAGCCTTCATGTATCTTTGCTTCTCTTCAGAGATTCACAGGACAGAAGGAACCATTAGATCATCTAGTCCAGGGGTTCTCAAACTGGGGGTCGGGACACCTCAGGGGGTTGCGAGGTTATTACATGGGGGTCGCGAGCTATCAGCCTCCACTCCAAACCCCGCTTTGCCCTCAGCATTTATAATGGTG
The DNA here is from genome assembly GCF_002925995.2 of Terrapene triunguis. Classification (NCBI taxonomy): domain Eukaryota; kingdom Metazoa; phylum Chordata; order Testudines; family Emydidae; genus Terrapene; species Terrapene triunguis. Next base: position 4,107,148 of record NW_020665057.1, on the reverse strand, counting down.
TTAAATATATAAAAAGTGTTTTTAATTTATAAGGGGGGTCGCATTCAGAGGCTTGCTATGTGAGAGGGGTCACCAGTACAAAAGTTTGAGAACCACTGATCTAGTCTAACATCTTGTATATCACAGGCCATTACGTTTCACCTAGTTATCCTTGTGTGGAGCCCAATGACTTGTGTTTGACTTAAGCATATCTTCCCAAAAGGCATCCAGTCTTGATATGAAGACACCAAGAGATGGAGAATCCACCATTTTCCTTGATAGCTTGTTCCAATGTTTAATCATATGCAAGAGCCCTGCAGTATTCTGTATTGTCTCCATGTGAACTTTTCTCAACAATGTAATCAAGTCACCTCTCAATCATCTTTCTAATAAACTGAACAGATGGAGATCTTTATGTCTTTAATTGAAATGCATCTTCTCCAGCCCTCAAATTACTTTTGTGGATCTTTTCCATACTCTCTTCAATTTTTCAACATCCTTTTTAAAGAGTGGACAACAGAATTGTATGCAGTACTCCAGTATTGCTCTCACCAATGCCATATCCAAAAGTAAAAATCACCATTCTGCTCCTACTCACTATTCCCTATTTATCCATCCAAGATCATGTTAGTCTTTATTGCCAGAGCATTGCACTGGGAGCTCATGTTCAGTTGCTTATTCATTACGACCCCCAAATCTTTTTCAGAGCCCAGCTTTCCAGGATACAGTTCTCCATGCTGTAAGTTTGGCCTGCATTCTTTGTTCCTAGATGTATAACGTTGCATTTGGCTGTATTAAAACTCATTTTGTTTGAATGGGCCCAGATTACTATGTGATCCAGATTGCTCTATAGAAATGTCCTGTCCTTTACATTATTTACCATTCTGCCAATCTTTCTGTTGTTTGTAAATTTTATCAGTAGCGATTTTTTTTTATTTACTTCCAAACCATTGATGAAAATATTGAATAGTGTCAGACCTTGTACCAACCTTTGCAGAACCCCATTAGAAACACACCCATTCAGTTTTCCAATGATGACTACTTTTTGAGATCTGTCAGTTAACCAGTTCCTAATCTTTGTAACCTGTGCTTTATTAATATTATATAGTGCTAATTTTTAATCAGAATGGGGTGTAATACTATGTCCCAATGCCTTACACAAGTTTATTACATCCATATAGTTATCTATATCAACCAATCTTGTTACCCCGTCAAAGAAAGGAAGCGTGTTTGTTTGACAAGACCTATTTTCTATAAAATCTTTTTGGTTGGCATTAATTATATTTTTATACTTTACTCTTTATTAACTGACTCCTATATCAGTTTTTCCATTATTTTGCCTGAATCGACGTCTAGCTAGCTGGCCTGTAGTTTACAGGAGTCATCCTGCTTGCCCTTTTTGAATATTGGTACAATATTATTCCAATCTGTCATCTGTTTGTCCATCTTGAATGTATCAGGTCATGATCACTGGTTTCTAGGAAACAACCCATCTTCCAGTCCCATAATCAATTCGTCTTTATCCATCATAATGATATCTGAAATACGGTTATCTCATGTTGGGTACAATACCTTTTGAGTTAGAAAATTATCATCTATAATTTCCCTCCATCTTCATAGTCCTCTATTTTCAAATCTCAATTGAAGATATTTTGTTTTTTTCTTCCTCGCCTGTATTTTTTCTCTTGTTCCACTATTTTATTACTTTATTCAGTTCTCAGTATATTATTTACTGTAACACCAAAGCATTTCTGGGAGGTGTTTACATGAAATATTACATCTTTATTGTATTTTGATTGGTCCCAGTTCAAGCTATAAGTTTTCATGAATAATCTTTTGCTGATGGTGGGAAGATTTACAGTATGAACGAGACAAAATTAGTCATTAATGCAAAAGATATGTTTGGATAATTCAGTGTTTATGACTGGTGTATGTTCTGTCACTTTAGGGCCATGTTATTTAATGTTTATAAATGACTGTGTGAGAGAAAAGGCAGAGCAAAAGATTTAGGTCTGCCAGAAGAAGGAAGCTGTAGAAATATAGTACACAAGGAATGGTAATGGTTGTTGGAATTTTAACCAAGATATAAGGTAGGTAGGTAGATAGGATAAAAATTCGAATGGTCTATGCTGCAATTGAAGGTGTGACTTGCAGCTCATGTTAACATACCTGTGCTAGTTTTAATACAGCTAGCATGCTAAAAATAGCAGTGAAAATATGGCAGCTTGGGCTTCAGTGTGGGCTAGCCTCATAAGTACATATCCAGCATCCCTGGCTGAACTTGTACAGGCAGCACTGAAACCTATGCCACCATGTCTTCACTGCTATTTTTAATAGCGCTAGCTAGCTGACTACATGAGCTGCAATCACACCTCTGATTGCAGTATATAGACATACCCTAAGACTATATCCTTTATACAAGATCAAGTCTAATTTAAACCAATCAGATTTGGATGTTTCCTTGCTACCTTCAAAAGACCAGCATCCCCAGCCCTAACAAAGGCACAATCCAAGGAATAGAAGAAGGACAATATTTGATCACCATGTAAATACAGTCCATATGTACTAGTTGTGATATAGTTAAGTCTTCACCACATCGATTCTTGGGTTCAGAAGGTCTTAACTTAATAGTAAAAGGGGAACATAAGATAATAGGCAAATAATACTTACAGGTAATCAGAAAATTATAAACTTATCAGAGGCCTCTTGCAAAATGGTACCAAAATATATTAGCAGACAGGCCTTTACCTCAAATACAATGTACATCCAGAAGATACAAACATGTTACAAAGATGTAACAGAAGCTGCAGTATAGCACAAGTTCCACAACAGTGCTAACAAGCATATGGCCTATCACAGAACACAGATCCACATGGTGATTAGCTATGTACGCTTCACCCCATCCAATGGATATACTACAAGAAGTGGCATGTTTTCTAACAGACTAGAGATCACATTATCATCTTAGATAGATTAGGAATTCTCTGTGTGGCTCCTGGCATGGCCGAGATGATCCTTTGCTACTTTCTTCATAGTAATTAGGCAGCTGTAATCCCTGATATGAGCAGTGGTTAATCTTCCAGCAAGTGGAATTTAGGAGTCACTACACTGGAACAACAGCACCCAATTCTGTGTACAGCATCATTTACTATCTTATTATTATTATTATTATTTATTATTTATTATTAGGGCAATGGATCAGAAGCATCAGACTGCCTCAGGATCAGCTTGTTTTCAACCCTCTGGCACATAGTCAAGCATTTCTGACTCCTGTGCAAAAGCTTTCTGAACAAATCTTACATTGCTTGTGCTCATATACCAAGGTGGGGAATACCAGAAATTAGTTAGGTAGGAAAGGCAAGCAGTGCCAGTATTAAAACATTTGATGATTATGTGGCGGCTTCCACCTCCTTTTCCCTTGGTGTGTATGGACAAAGGAGCATCACAGGAAATATATACCAGCTCCTCTCTCATTGACTTGAGGGAAGGTGTGGTGTGAAAGGTCCTGCTGGTACAAAGGAGTTTGTCCCCCAGCTCTTTCACCTCCCCATTGATGTGGGTTTAGGTGCTCTCTTCTGTTCTCCTTTGTTCTTTCAAACTTACCATCCTTCCTATGATAAAGTGAAGGAGAAGAAAGGAGAGAGAATGGCTATGAAAGGGGACAAATGGTGAGTGGATTTTAATGATATGTGCAGCATTTTAATTGGGGGAAAAAGAGAAAGGGAGAGGGTGCAATTTCATTCACAACAATTTCTCCCTCTTTACTTTCTCTCTTCTTCCTCATTACAAATCTCTCCCTCTTTTCCCTCTGCCCCACACAACGCTTAAATCCATTCCTCGCTTTTCCATACTCCCCCTCCTTTTTATCCCCATTCTCCCCATTTTCTTTTTCCTCTACACTCCAATACTCTGTCTGTCAGTTGAGAGTGGCTAGAAGGGGTTCTGATTGGTGAGAAATTGCTTGCGATGGAATGTTAATAGGATGGGGGCAGCACACCAGATGCAATATAAAATCCATGAAGAAGAGGTTAGTACAGTAATAAAAAATATAACTGTGTGTGAAAGATGGGGAAGAATCTGAAAATGAATTACACTATGTGGACTTGAAAAGCTCCTTAAATGTCTTCCAGTCAAAAAACCTCTATTGAAAATAAAAACCAGAGTGGATGCTAAATAACTACAATTCTTTTATTCAGGCAGCCAAAATCTGTATGAGGTCAGTGCTAGGGCTTGCTGCTCACCCAGCTTGATCTAGCAAGCAAAATCAGGGGTTCCAAGTCTCTTGTGAAACTATTTTCTGTTTTAATCATGTAGAATCATCTCAAGTTATCTGTCAGATCTGCCATGAATACATGATGTCATACATACTTCTGATCTGGACAGCTCTGAATAAGGGAGTGACTTGCCTGTGTGGTCACTACTGGGAAATAGAACTGTGATCTTGACATTTATTATTTGGCAAGTCTGCAACTTAATTCTATAGTAAAATAATGGAACAAATATTTAGAGAAAAGGAACGAAAGTGACCCCTGATTTAAGTCCCATTGAAATCAATGGAAGTCTCATTCATTTACCCAGGACTGAATCTGGCAGATTTGTGAACATCTAGAAGATTACTGAACCAAGAGCTGAAAGTGGCATGGGTTTATGAAATACAAATCATGCCAGACAAACTTGATTGCTTGGGGGCGGGGGCAGATTTACAAGCTTATTGGATGAAGGGAATGTAATACTGCAGATGCAATATATCTGGATTTTAGTACAACATTTCATATTGGGTCTCAGAAAATCTCTCTCACTAAATTAATTCAATATTGGCTTGGATTGGAACACTTTCATGTGCTCTACAAAGTGGTTCATTGACTACAAAGAAAGGATAAGGAATGTTAAATGGCAGTATACTGAGTTGGGGGAGAAATTGAAAGGGATGCAGCTGGTATCAATGTTGTTAGTTTGTTGTGGCTTCAGTAGCATTATTAATGACCTAGATGATAGGAGTAAATAATTAATCACATTAATAGAATTTGCAAATGGGACTAAATTAGGAAGAGATGGGAATATCAGTAGGGACAGGGAAAGATAGGGACCTACAGAGGTGAAAACTATAGGCTGGAAATAACAGATTCACCTTGCAAAAATGTAGGTTAGTAAACATTGGGCAAAATAAACTGAAACATAAATATTCATAGGGAGGGAGAAACCTGAAAAACAGTACATAGGGGTGTTAGAGGGCAGCAAATTAGACATGAGTTTGCAATGTGATATGGCAGCTAAAAAAGACTAATTTTGGATTGTGTATGGACAGACGTTTTGGGCCATAGGGACTACAAGATCAAGCCCTTGTCTCTCTGTATATGATTATGACAAGACGGCATCTGGACTATTATGTTCAATTTGAAGCACCTCAAGGCAAGAATTACATAAATATATAAAAAGAGCTCAGAGAAGAGAAACAAAAATGGTCAGGTTAAGGGTGTTTCTACTCTTGATTTCGGAGGAAAGACTGAAAGATCTATATCCGTGTAGCATGGCTAAGCAGCAGCTATGTGATGTGTAATAACTTTTTACAAGCATGTGAAGAGTGTAAACACCAGGGACAGGGAGGAATTATTTAGAGTGGGACCTGGGGGTATAACTAGAAATAATGCAATGGAAATTAAACCTAAGAAAAATAGAGGTTGCATATGGGAAACCGGTGAAGACCTAATGGGTTTTCCAAAGAGTCACATATCCACCTTTTGGACCTTGCCACTTACATGAGGCCAAGGTAGAGCTTACCAAAGTTGTTGGCTCCAGTGGAACCTAGGAAATCTCTAGTGCCTCCACCACACTTCTAGCCAGGGTTTGTGGCTGAGCCACCCTGCGTCACTGTGTAGCTACCTCAACTATTGCTGTGTCACTTAGTTGAATTTAACTAATCTGTAACCAGTTCTACAGCCCATTCTCCTCTCCCAGTGATCCTTTGCTGTTCATTTTAACATACATATGTATAAAAAGGCTTTAATGCTACTTTAGCAGCTGGCACCATTTGCATCATTTCTGCATCAGGGCTTTGAGACCCTAGGCTGCCCACTTCATAGAACTGCCTCCATTCTCACTTGGCATTGTCCAGTTAGCTGTTCTTATTTTTTCTTGTTGTAGTCTCTCTCCCTATAAGCATTTATGGTTACAGGAATTAAGAGGAAGCAGCCTAGTTTCTCCAACAAGCACATGTAATATAGTCAATTTGTGTGCTCCTGACAGACAAGCAAGATGGTAGCATTGTATGCAATTGACTGTGCTGTGGGATATTCTCAGAGATGATTCCACTAGCATCATATCCTTGGTAGACGTTATACTGATGGAAACACAAATACTCTTCAAGCTCCTACGAATTCAATGTGCATTTGCCTTGGAAGGCCCTGAAGGGGAAAATCTCAGAGCAACAGAGTTGAAACCTTACCAGGTTGGTGCCTATGTCTTTTGTCTCCTTGGGCCAAAAGGAAATCAGCACAGATACTGGCAAGCATATAGGCAGGAGCCAGTCATTCTCCCAGCAAAGGAACCAGATCCCAGATAGTGAAAGGTAAAAACAAAGAGACCCTTCTCTTCTGGCATTTGTGTGTTTGGAAGCTGTCTGCTTGAGGCATTTATATTAAATGACTATGGCTTGTTTTGTACTAAGAATGAGGTAGTTCAGTAACAGGCACTGACATTGCTGTTACTGCTCTGCACACAGTGGTTTAATTATTCTCAATACAACAGTCAAGTAATTTGTCACTTTCTTGGCTGCTAGCTTTTTTTAAAAATCACCTTTCAAAATATATTAAATTAAGTACCTAGGGTAGCTAATATCCAAAAAAGACTCAAATGCCAAAAGATCATTCTTGTTCTGTTTCCAGGGGCAAGTTTGACATACCTAGATGCTATGGGCCAAATTCTGAATCAGATAGCAGAGGGACTTGAACTTGAGTCTCCTACATCCCGGGTGAGTGTCTTAACTATTGGCTATTTCAAAGTACAGCTTAGTTGAGTTTGCTTTTTGTGAATTTTAGATGGTCTTGGTTTTGCCCCAGTGAGGAACCAGATAATTTTTAAAATCTCAAGATTTTTCACAGGGGAAACCTTTTTCCATGCAGCTCTAGGACTTTTATTGATAGGCTTTGCTGACACTTGTTTAATGGAGTGATTTGAATGAAGAGAGTGTCTTCATGTGTTACACAAAAGGAGAAATGGAAATACAAGCATAAACACAAAATTAGGTGCAAAGATGAGCATGGGGAAAAGGGGTCAAAGGGGGCAGGGTGGAGCATAAATAGTAGGAGGTTGAGGTGAGAAGTAGATGGAAATGAGAGCTGTAGTCAGGTCAGAGTTGTGCAGAAATATGAAGGCGAGGACAAGATTACCATTTAGAACCAAAGGGCTTGCAACAGGTGATACCCACCTAAATCCAGCCCAACTGTGGATAATATCCGAGAATGTGAAACTGCGAAAGATGGGAAAGACAAGAGTGAAAATAATAGCTCTGGCTTTATCATGAAGCCTGTTGTAGAGCAGATGCAGAATATTATTAGTTAGTGCCAGAGGAGGTGGATTCACTTTCCGTGAAAGAGTGGTGGGTGAATTTGATCTGCACTCCAAAATTGGATTATTGGCTATTTCAGCTGGCAAACACAGGACCTGCAACCTGATTTTTTTTATTTTGGTGAGCATAGAATGGGATTCAGCAGAGAATATGTGGAAGAAATACTTTAGAAACCAAATCCTGTCCACTTTACTCCCACAACTGTAGGTGAGTAAAGCAAGCAGGATTAGGGCCAAGAATTCATCTGCACTCTGCATTTTTCTTAATCTCCTGTTTTCATTTCTGTAGTTTGTTGGTACCATGAAATCACACTTATGACTTAACATTCTCTGGATCCTATAGTCAATGAAAGTTAATATATAGGGATGATCCACCCTCAGTGCTACAGCACAATAAGTCAGGGAAGGTACACATGAAAAATAAATATTTTCCCAGTGTTCTTGAGCTGCTGGAAAAAACAATTCCAGACTGGAATGTCAATATTTCACCCTTGTAACAAAAGTTTGTCTGACAAATATGTGAAAGCATCTTCACTACTTTATTGAGCTTTGATTTTCTTCATTAAAACTTACTAAATCTTGTAGCACAATGATGCTTTTTCTTCACACTAACCACAATAAACATGGGAGGAGATCTATTTTTATTAAAGCCAGTTCAAGGCAAAATAATTTATGACAACCACAACAGTGCTATTGATGCACCAGTTTTGAGAATGAAAGTTTAGAGAGAGTTCCTGGGGTTTCTCACCCGCCACCATGTTCAGGAGTGTCAGGGACCCACAGCTGAATGGAGACCTTGCTCATTGCCTTCAGCTGGCTCAGATAATGAAGCCGGCCTCCTGATTGGCTGAAGAATCCAGCGGGCACAGTCTTAAACCCTGCAGCAGGCGTGGGTGTCTGGCTGCTCAATAGTGTTCTATTCCTCAGTAGTGTTTCTGGTCCTGCTTCCTGGTCCTGCTCTCAGCTCCCTTTTTGCTCCTAGTCCTTGCTCTGGATCCTGCTTCTGCTCCTTGTCCCTGATTTGAGTTCTGGGTCCCTGCTCCTGCCCCTGTTCTGGCTGATATTCTGGTGCTGACTCCCGGCTCCTAGCTCTAGCTTGCTTCTTGGACTTGGTATTCATCTTCTGACCACAATTCTGACTGTTGGCTCCTGGGCTCTGGCTCACTCCCTAGACTTGATTACTTGGCTCCTGACTTGACCAGTAGGCCTGGCTACCTCTGTTCCAACTGTTAATTTAGCCTCCTGCCCTGTTAGGCAAGGCCACCCATGCATCAGTCATTACAAGGAGATGATAATGTAATGCTTTCACTTCTTTTTTTGTTTGGGGAGGGAAAAGGGGGGGTAAGTTTACTTTTTATTCCTCATTTGAGGAACCTACACCAGGCCAGGTAATCATTGAATTTTGCTTTTACAGAGCGAAGTTTCTGGAGATCGCCTATCTCAAAAGCACTTAGGAGGAAGCTTTGCACAATAATACACACATCACATAAAGGAAAATGCACATCTTATGTTGCAGAAGATTTAGGTTAAGGCTAACATGAAACTTATTCATAACACTGCTCTACAGCCAAAATGCTTCTGAAATAAATGTAGTCAAACTTTACTAATTCTGGGTCACTGAGAACGAAAATGATGCTTAAAATTGTTGATTGGCTCTAGTTTTCAAGATATGCTATTGGGTCAGTATATACGACCCTTGACTTGGGAATGGCGGAGGATAAGTGAGTTATAAAGGGAAGGGATCTCAATTTAAACCAGAAATGACTAATATACATCTTTGACTGGATCTATGAATAAATCTATGACTGGGTTTGGACAGTACTTGCTTTTTAGGCAAAACAATGAATGATGCAATCTGAAGCTGGTATTGCATCATACATGATATGAATTGCATCATGTTATTCCTAGAAGTCATGGATGATGCAATCATAACGAAGCTTACATCACTCTGCTGAACAAATTGCCCTATATCAGCTCTAGAAATCATACAGTGTAGTGCTCTCTTATTTGTCAGTGTTTGATTTTGCAAAGGGACACATTTCTGTTTAGCCAAAGTGAGCAGAGATGCCTCGTACTTGTGTGAACAGTGCAGATAACTTCTGCTATGTTTGTGGTGAAGTGACTTTTGCATCACAAAAGTGCAGTTTAACTACTATGGTTAAGAAAGCCTATCACCTTTATTTTGGCTGCCAAATTGGAGATCAGGACAAGAGGTGGGCCCCACACATATGCTGCAACACTTGTGCAACAAATCTTCGCCAGTGGTTGAACAGGAAAAGGAAATCTATGCCTTTTGCAGTGCCAATGATTTGGAGAGAGCCAACAGATCATACCAGCAATTGTTACTTCTGCATGGTGCCTCCAGTTGGGAAAGGTGTGTCAAAGAAGAAAAAGTGGACTGTGCATTCTGCAAACATTCCATCAGCTATACGCCCAGTACCCGACGGAGAAGGACTGCCGGTTCCTGATGCACCAGAATCATTCTCACTTGAGTCAGACGAGGAAGAGGAAGAGAATGAAACTTCTGGTCCTGAACCATCAATGTCACAGGACCCACATTTTCTCCCATCCTCCTCCTCTGAACCACACCTCATAACACAAGGTGAACTGAATGACCTTGTCAGGGATTTGGAACTACCCAAGAGTAAGGCAGAGCTGTTGGGCTCCAGACTACAGCAGTGGAATCTCCTGGCAGGTGATGTTAGGGTTTCCATGTTCCGTGACCGTCAAAAGGATCTTGTCCCATTCTTCTTCATGGAAGGTGATCTTGTAGCCTGCAACAACATCCATGGTGTGATGGCAGCCCTCAACATCGTTCACGATCCAGATGAGGGGAGACTGTTCATTGATTCATCGAAGACGAGTCTTAAAGCTGTTTTACTGCATAATGGCAATGTTTTGCCATCAATTCCAGTTGGTCATGCAGTCCATATGAAGGAAACCTATGACAACATGAAACAACTTTTGAGGTGCATAAACTATGACCAAGATCAGTGGCAGCTTTGTGGCGATTTGAAGGTTGTTGCTCTCTTGCTTGGTCTGCAGACTGGATACACAAAGTACTGCTATTTTCTCTGTGAATGGGATAGTCGTGCAAGAGATTCCCACTACATCAAGAAAGATTGGCCTCTCCGACAGTCATTGGAGCCTGGGAGGAAAAGTGTTCAGCATCCACCACTTGTTGAATCAAGGAAGATTTTGTTACCACCCTTACACATCAAGCTGGGTCTGATGAAGAACTTTGTCAAGGCCATTGACAAAACACAAGCAGCTTTCAAGTACCTCTGTGGAAAATTTCCAAGGTTAAGTGAAGCTAAGATAAAGGAAGGTGTCTTTGTTGGTCCTCAGATTCGTGAACTTCTTCGAGATGATGCATTTGACCATGCACTGCGTGGCAAGGAAAAGACGGCATGGAAAGCCTTCCAGTTAGTGGCAATAAATTTTCTCGGAAACAACAAGGCAGACAACTACAGGTTGTTGGTGGAAAACCTCCTCAAGGCATACAAAAGCCTTGGTTGCAACATGTCACTAAAGATACATTTTTTGCACTCTCATCTAGATTTTTTTCCACCGAACTGTGGAGCAGTGAGCGACGAGCACGGCGAGCAATTTCACCAGGACATTGCAACAATGGAGAAACGCTATCAGGGCAAATGGAGCCCATCAATGCTTGCAGACTATTGCTGGACAGTGACAAGAGATGCTCCATTTAATGAATACAAGAGACAAGCCAAGAAGCGCCGAGTAGACACTGAATAGGACTAAACTATGTACATAATAGTTTTTTGCCCTTTGTTTCATAATAAATTTTATTTATATAACCCTTTTGCTGATTTTTAAAGTGTTACATAAACAGGACAGGTGAAATATTATCATGTAAAGCAACCATAAACACATGAAAAGACCTAGGTTTACAATTTATGATTAAAACTCTACTATCTACACAATATACATAGACATAAAATGTAAAAACTTAAATATCTTAGAAACAGTAGCCAATCAGTTGTTTTAATTGTCATATTTGAATTCAGCACATCAAAATACATAATAAATAGCACATTTTATCTCTGAAGCAGACGTCTTCTCAAAAATTGTAGACCAGTGTAAATGGTCTTTAACAGGAGTTTTCATCTGATTTGCATAAAGCTAGTCTGGGATAACAAAAGTTGTTGCATTCCTTTCACTGGTGGTTTAGTTTGCTAGTTGTCTATTTTTTTTTTTAATGGTTCAATGAACATTTCCTAAGTTTCTCAGGTTCTAAACCAGAGTCTCAGCTGCCCCAGGTCCACTTTTACCGTACATGTAACACCCCAGAGTCAAACTGCTTAGTGCTACCTACTTAGGTGAGAGTGAAATGTTCATCTCTGCATCTGCAGTTACGACATTCTTTCACACAATCTGTTTCTACTTCTTTAACAAAAGCCATCATGTCTGATCCAATAAGCCAACACATAAAATATGTCAATTTCTGAGCAATGACCACTTTAAATGATTAAAAAAACACTTTTATTTTGTTTTTATAAAGGCTTTTTAAAAAGCCATTTTCATTTGTGTATTTTTTTTTATTGTGAAGACTGTCTCTGGAACAATGGTCAATTTTATCAAATGGTTTAGGAACTGCAAAGAATGTCAAATCCAACACTAGTAAGACCTTAAATTATATAGTAGTTTGAACAGGAAAATTGGAGGAAGATATGTAAGACTGTGTCTCAAATGATTTTTAAGAAATATAGGTTCAGATCTTCAGGTGGTTGTTTTCTATATATAACACAATAGTCATCTTAGCATATGCGCAACGTGCCTCAGATGGCATGTGACCAGGATTCATCACCGATGGTCTGGTTGGATCACTGGTTGGATCATTAGCTTCCCTGGCCTGGGTTGGGTACTGATGGGGAGTGAAACATGAATGCTGATCCATGCCCCCCACAATATTCATAAAAATAGCTATAAGCAACTATATTTTTCACTGAGAGTCTTCTTCAGATTGTGGCTGGTTCTTACATGGATGTTCAACGAGGGAAAGATTGCAAGGGATTTTTCCTCAATACACAGTTATGTGAACCACGTATAGGCCAGTCACAGTTGCAGTCTCTGCACTCAGGCAAGCACAGGGATTGCTCCAATTGTGAAGAGGAAGTAGAGCTAATGTCCTGCCCTGAATTGTGAAATAGGTGTACCAAAGGTGCAGGCTGCACCATCCTAAAGGATGTACGCCACACCATCCTAAAGGATGCGCACCATACTGCCTACGTGGATGAGAGCACTCATGGAGGGAATGTTCTATGCCTTAAAGTCATGATCTAGCTTTATGCTTTTAGCAGTGTGCTGTGTTGTTGATCCTTAAAACCTTTGTTTGTCATGCAGCAAGATTGCAACAAATGGATTTGTGAGGGGAGGCTATTTTTGTGCATAAGTAAGGTTAAGTGCTAATCATAGTTTTTCACAGTGAGCAGTCTTCTCCAGCCCTTTTGCCTTCCTGCTGCATTCTTCTCAAGAGCATAGGGTAAAAATGTAGTGGATAGTAGATGAAGAATGGCATGTCCTCATGCTGATGAGGATCTTAGCTACACATTTCCCTCTTATGCCTTATTCTGGCTACTAGGCAGGAGAAAGCCCTGTAATTCCTGCCTACTCATTACTTTTTACCTTGTGTTTATATGTGCAACATTCCACACCTAAGCTGTACAATATCTAACCCATATGTTAGCCAGAATACTGTTCACACTGTAGGAAAGTAATAGAGGACAAAGACTGCTGTTGTTCTCTGGCATTTAATTTTTATAGCTGAGAAACCTGAGGTAAATGGTGTGTTACTCCTAGGCCAAGGGGTCACCTTGTTTCTATAAAACTGCTGGTTACAATGTGACATGAGTCATTGTTCAGCTGTTGGGAGTATGATGAGTGAGAAGGTGATGTTGTCATCCTTGCAAAGTCTTGATAGACAAAACACCCAGAAGGGGAGCTTCTGACCATGAAAGAAAGAAAGGTCAAACTTCTTTCTGCCCACCTGCATTTTGATGTAATTCAAAATTCATGCAATCTGTCAAAGCTGTCCAAATACGTAGTACTAAAGTGAGCACACCTGAATTCTCTATATTGTACTTTGCATTATTGCATTTATATCCATAACTATAGACTGCATGATATGTATAACTTCCACTGGTGAATCTCAAAATCATTCAGTTTTGGTCTAGTTTGGATAGCATGAAAAAAGCGCTGATGCTGAGCTGGACCTATTGGATCTTCCAAATTGGGCAGAGGATCTCAGAAGAGAAGGGTCTTTTACAGGATCTCTGGTCAGTGAGAGATTTTATTTTGAGCTGGATGGACCAGCACCCAAGCAGGTGTTACCAAAGGGCAGTATTCAACAGTGAGAGAGATGAAAAAGCTACAATGATAATTTGTCTCTTTTGGTTTCAGTTTAACATAGTTTTGTGTATTTTGTTATGGCCCCCTGAAGTCTCTTGTTAGATCCATAGATACAAGGAGTTTGAAAAAAGTTTTATTCTCCCCCTTTCCTGCCCTCTAAATCCCCACTTTAGGCTAGCATTTTAGGAAACGCATAGTTAAAGTTCCAACACTAACCTTAACTCTGTCCCCATTTCCTCAATCCTCACCAGGTGCAACAATATAACCTGCACATAATCTGCCTTCTGGAAAATCTGAATATAGTGAGTGGGAGATTTGCCTGTCAGTGTGTACAGTGGATACTAATGGGAATAATGGTGGTCTGTTGCCCATATAGCAAAGAAACATGGACTAATGGGGCCTGGGACACAGGGGCAGAGTTAAAGTTGGTTTGGAACCGTAAGTGCAAATTTCCTGTGTTTCAGGAATTTAAGTTTGTTTTTGTTTTTTGTTTTTTTTTAAACTGTCATTTACTGTGTTTTAAGGGACAATATATTCTCAGCCTTAACTGTGTTTTAACTAAACATTTTATTTGAAAATTACCTGAGCTTTATTCAAGTGACAAAAATGACTGAATGGCTTGTGCTTCTAGCAGTAATGAGATCTGTATTTTATCGGTAATTCTCATGAGACTTACAAGCTCTGCAAGCTATCCTGTCAGAATTTAGAATTCCCATGAAGCACCATATATAGTTCTCAGACAAATTGATAACCATCATGAGCAGAACAATATTGGAGGCCTCACAGAAATTATAAGCTTTGCTGGCACAGCCTGTGGTGCTTGTAACTGCTGTGAGGCTCACATTTCATACCTAACTAATGAGGCTTATGACTTTCTGGCAGAGCCCAGGGCTTAAAATGGCTTAAAAAAAAAAAAAGACTACATGTGGCTCAGAACCCCAGAGCCTCAGAAACAATCACTGAAGAGGCCCCTTTTGATTCTTCACTCCCCAAGACACTGTATTATGGAGATATGACAATCTCTCTCTAGTTGAGATTCCAACCAGGAATCCATTATAAATCTAACTTTCGTCCTTTGCTCCTAAGTTTGGATAGAAATATTCTTTTGGCTTCAGTAATTCTGTGGCTTATCTCAGGCCATTTGGGATTTATTTTTTAAGTGTCAAGTAAATTGGTCAACCCCAACCCCTGCCCACCCCCCTTTTTTTTTGTTATACAACTTTTAAAATTGCCAGATGCTGTTGGTGAGCGGTGGCTTGTGAGTGTTTCTGGTCAATAGCTTGAGGCTGGGCAGAGATACAGGGTGGAGTTGATATTATTTTTGGAATATGCAATGTGATATCTTACTTTGACATTTATTGGAGAGATTGCATGGACTGCGACAGTATTTAAATCTTTCCTTTCCTGTAATTGTTCATTTCTATACTCTTACATTTGGAGGTTGGGAAAACCAATTATTTCTCTTTACTGAAAAGACATGGGGTGAAGTTGATCCATGGTACAGAGGGTCTGTCTGAGCCCTGCATGTCACTTTGCACTGAGGGGACATGGAAGCAGGACTCTGTAGGCAATAGCATCCACACTCATGTGCCTGTGCTCTGGGAAAACATTCTCCTCACCAGCCCTGTACTATCAGTGTGGAGGTTGATGGTGATAATGGCTGATGCTAATCACGGGAAGAGGCCACGGGACTGTGTTTACATGGATTGAGTAACTCTCTCTCTCCACTATTCAAGTAGCATGGAGAGTGCTGTAGCCACCATTTGAGCTTGTAGAGGATGGGGGCAGGGCCGTCCTTACCCATACGCAAAGTACGCAGTTGCGTAGGGCACCAGGAAATTTGGGGCACCAAATTTCCTGGTGCCCAGCCCCTGCTCCGGCTCTTCCGCAGGGCCCCCGCCCCTGCTCCACCCCGCCTCTTCCCCATCCCGCCCCCACTGCCCTGAGGACTCCAGAAGCGGTCGGGCCTGCACTCACCGGTAAGTAGAGTGACCCGGTCCCAGACATGCTGCTGGCGAGTGCTGGGGGTGCGGTTCCCTCCCACCCACCCCCAAGCCTGGGAGTCAGGGGAACAGAGCAGGCTGGGGCGGGTCACTCCACTTCCCGCAGGAAATGGCCAGTCCCCGTCCCCCATGGAGGCCTGGCGCCAGTGCCCCCCACCCCCCGCGAAGGCCTGGGGCCAGCCACCCCCTGCTCTCCCCCGTGGAGGCTTGGGGCCCCACACAGCCCCCCTGCGGAGGGCCTGCATAGGGCACCAAAATAGCTAGGGACGGCCCTAGATGGGGGCATTTGTGGAGGACTTAGACAATGCTGCAGCCCTATGCCTGGGCCTCAGGTTGGGAGGTGCATTTCACCTCTCCAGCCTACTTGCATTTCAGACTAGCTACTTAGACAAGAGCTGGAGACAGTGAAACAGTTCAAGTATTTGGGGACAATCATCACTGATGAAGGATCCAAGGCAGAAATTCGGCAAGAACTGCGCAAACAACAGCAGTAGTGGCAAAGCTAAAGCCAATTTGGAGGAATAAGAACATCTCCCTGGAATCCAAACTGAAACTGCTGCATTCATTGGTCATCTCCATTTTTCTGTATGTGTGCGAGACATGGACCCTTACAGCAGAACTTGAATGGAAAATACAGGTAGTACAGATGACATGCTTCTGTAAAATCCTGGGCATCTCCTACTTCGACGACATCACTAATGAAGAGGTCTGCAACATCATCACCCAATGCACTGGGTCATATGAAGACCTCCTGATGACCGTGAAGAAGCACAAGCTGAAGTGGTATGACCGTGTAACAAGATCATCTGGCCTATCCAAGATCATCTTCCAAGGTACAGTACAGGGGAAGAGAAGAAGAGGTAGACTGAAGAAGAGATGGACTGACAACTTAAAAGAGTGGACAGGAATGGACTTCATGGAGGCTCAAGCCCTGACACACAATTTGTCAGGGGTGGAGACAATTGGTTGATTGCTCATCAATGATGGTGCCCCAACAACCAATGCGGTTATGGGAGTGATGATGATGACTTAGACTTCAAACAGTAAAGAAAGTCTGTGGTTCTAGAAAAAATCACCGGGACAGACTTACAAACTGAGGTATGGATTAAGTCCATCACAGAAAAGGGCTAGAAAATAGACAGTTAACAAATCCAGGGGCCCAAAGTTAGGCACTAAACCCATATGTAGGTACCCAAATAGAAGTTGCCTGGTTTTTCCAAAGGCACTGAGCATCCAAATGCTCTCAGTGACTTCAGGTGGAGCTGGGGTTGGTGGTCAACTCTACAAATCAGACCACTTCTATTTAGGTGCCTAAATATGGCTTTGGAGACTAAATTAAGTTTTATTTTAAAAAATGAAAGCTTTGATTAGGTGGGGCAAAGCCCGTAGAATTCACCAGATCTGTCAGGCAAGCTATAACACCTGTGACAATCACCTGTAAAAACCACAAATGCTTACACCCCAACTTAGTCGGTGCTCACTGAGTTAGTGCATGTAGCAAGTTTGCTTTTACCTCAAGACATTTTTTGAGTTAAGTGACCAATAATGATAAATTTTCAAACAGTAAAATACCACCACATTTTTCAAAGTCTCATTCAACTTCAAAAATGGCTTGTCTGATTACTTCACACTAAACATTGTCCTCTGGGCATGGTCTAGACATGAGGCATTTTATGTGGAAAGGAACCTCTTTTCTCTATTACAGGGATTCAGGATCACCATATATTGGGCACTGTTTCACTGCTCTGATTATGGAATCATTATCATGTGTTCATAATAATGTGTGGTCCAGGGATGTGAAATTTAATAATTTTCTGTTCTGTAATTCATCAGAGCGAATGATCTAGTTCATAAAAACTGGTGGCTGCGATATAGAAGTTGGTGGGGGAAAGTCCTGATCTAGTCATTCTGGCATATGTGCAGAGCACAAAGGATGCAAATGAGACATTGCAAAAATTATGACATCCTTGGAATGTTCATATGACTCATCTCGCTGAAGGGAAACAGACTCCAGAAAACCAGAACTGCTTGATATAATCCATGATGACTCTCAGATATGATTCTGAGGGTTTTAGTTCCATTTCCTTAAATGTATTTTAAAAGTCAATATGCCCTTTCGAAATGTAAACCCAACTAATATAGTCCAACTACCAATCAATTAATTTAACTGAGTGATAATACATATAGGAAAGTTCAATTCAGCTGGGTTAGGTTTTGTCTCTCAGATAAGGCATAAACTGGTACAATCTTACTGAAACCAATGGGAGCTATTCCTGATCTCTACATGACTGAATTTGGCCATATATTTACAGAGAGTGACCTGAGACCTGTTTTTCAAAGATATGAATGGAAAGACCATAAATGTGCATACATAGTCAAATATTTGTATGCACAAATGATCATCATACGGTTAACTGGTTGTTTGCATGTACAAATACCCAATCTTTGTGTCATCATAATATTTGTGTGTACTTGCTGTAACAGCCAAAAATCTGCCACTTAAAATTTGTTCTCATTAACTCAGAAAAACTCATGGACATTGCCTAAAACCTGATTCTGCAATCCTAGCTTATGGTGAATAAAGTCATTAGGACTAGATGGTATTTTTCATGAGTGTGGTCAGCAGAAGTGGGCACTTGTGAGGGGTGTTCACCCCACACTTGCTTGGCAGGGATTAAAGTAAAGTGAGAAGGGGGTCTAATTAACCTGATAGGCCACTGCTGAGGGGAATCAGGTGGCTAGGTAATCTACTGACTGAGGGATCCCACTGAGGAGGAACAAGCTGGTCTGGATTTGTAAAGGCAGGAAATTGGCAGCAGAGGGGGTGGCTGTGAAAGTTAGCAGTCGCGCCCTGGCAGGAAGGAGTTAGGAGGCTGGCAAACCCAGAGGGGAGTGTCAGATGGTAAGAAGGGGCTTAGGGAAAGGTAGTAAGGCAGAGGTCCCCAAACTGTGGGGGATGCCCTCTTAAGGGGCACAGAGGAATGTTTGGGGGGGGGGTGGCGAGGCCTGGGCCAGCCCTCACAGTGGGTGGGGAGGGAACACTACCTAGCTCCTCTCTGCCTCCAGCTCTGCTCTGCTCCGGTCCCACCCCCAGCCATATCCCGGGTCCCATGCCTGGCCCCGTCCCCAACCTTGGTGCAGCTCTGCTATTGACCCCGTCCCTGCTCCCAGCCTTGGCTGCTGGCTGCAGCTCCATTCCCAGCTGGGGGCCAAGGCTGGGGACAGGGCCAGGAGCAGAGCTGCACCTGGCCGTGGGCCTGGTTGCCGGCCCCCACCATTGCCCTGTTGCAGCTCTGCCCCCAGCCTCAGCCCCTGGTCATGCTCCCGGCCCCGCGACTGGTCCCAGACCCACCCCCAGCTGCGGTCACAGCCTTGGGCCTCTTACCCTGTTGGTGTCTTCCAGTCCCCCTGAGCCATGGCCCTGCGCCCAACCCTGCCTCGGGTGGGGGGCATGGAGAGGGGTGGGGAGGCATGACTCTCACAAGTTTGGGGACCACTGCAGTAAGGTCTAGAAGGGAACAGACTGACTGCTGGCTGGGGTCCCTGAGCCAGAACCTGGAGTAAAGGACGGGCCTATGTTCCCTTGCCAGCCACTGAGAACATGGTACCATGGGACAGTGATTGAGAAGACTGCCTAAGTTTGCTGAAGAAAGCTAATCCCCAGGAGGAGGCGCCATCCTAGTGGAGAGTAGAGCACTCCATTACAGCTCTGTTTGATTTATTGCATGTTCCCTAACAGTTTTACTAATGTTTGTTTGATGTGCTCTTCAGCATTGATTACATAATTTTTTGTTAGTAATTCCTTTGGTTTATTAAATTGTACATTACATATGCTCCATAAATTACACGTAATTCCACAATACAACATTGAGTTAAACCTAAGTATTACACAGACTCTTTTAGATTGCTTTCTAGGTGCATTTTGCTTGGCATTTGTATGCAGTTTTTCAAACTTGGCTGGAATGTTATTTGGTTGTTGCATATGTTAGTTTATGAGAAAGTTTGGTATTAAAGGAGAAACAATAATTATCCCCGACTCCAGGTTGATTCTCCATAATTATTTAGGATAAGTTATTAATTTTTTTTTAACTATCCTAAATTAAGACCAGAAATCAAAACTGGACCACTGAAAGATGAAAAACTAACATCTCACAAAAACTTAAATTACTTAGTGACTTGATTGCCCTATCTATCAAACAAAAATCTGCCAAAGGCCATTTTGTGATATGATAGTGAGTTTTGGGAGGAATTTTGTTGGGAGTTTTCACACTACCTGCCACCATCTATAACTGCAACTCATGGGGTCATATTCTAATCATGTTATATGATCCATTAGTGACACTGGTGCTTTGGTCTAAAGCAGACTTTGAACCTTGTAATATTTGAATGTTTAAGCAACTAGTGTTAGCGAACTGTAAAGTGAAATTATTATTTTGAATAGTCATTGCAAGCAACCTACACAAGAGTACATCTATTCTATATCTAGGGAGAGTGCATAAATCAAGCTGTATTGATGGTTATATGAGTTCCACTGCCTCAGGTGTGATTCTGCTCTGAAAGGTGATTTTAAAAATGGTACTGTGGGGATTCCAGAGCAAATTTACTCAATTTACTAGTAAAAAGATGAGTTTTTGAACTGTGAGCCCTACAAAATCACCCTTCTGATGAAATTATGTTCTTTCACCTCTATCAGTAATATAGTTTCTGAAGGCCAGATACTGTCCTCAATTACATATGTTCATCACCATTGCCTTAAAATTCTGCCCTCGACTATATCTGCAGCACCATTGCTTTCAAAAGTGTTGTTCATGAGTACAAAATTGAACATTGTAATTGGCGCTTGATGATCCATGAAACAAAAGAGAATTCAGTTCACTCTCTTAGCTGTATTGGATCTGCAAAGCTAATAGGAGGAGAGTACTGAACATTTATATTTGCTACTACAGGAGGTAGGTCTGATTTGAACACACATATGGAACAGATCTGTTGAATACATAGGTGCCATCTGTACATAATTACTTTTCTGAGTAGATGCACTTTAGGCCTGATCCAAAGCCCATTGAAGTCAACAAAAAGACTCCCATTGACTTTGGATTGGGCTCTTCAAGAAATGATAGGTAAATCCTCCAATAAGGTTAAAACAGACTTTCTTTGAAGGTCTTTGAGATGCACACATTGTCTTCATATATGTTTGGATAATGTCTTTGTGGGTGCTATTGGGATAGAAAAAATAACAGTTCAGTAGTTTGTTGTCTTAAATTTTCTATAGTTCTCCATTCTTTTTTCTGTACTACTTTACTACCTCTATTCTCTTAAAGGCATATCCGTCATGGTTTTAGTTTGGGCTGTCAAGCGATTAAAAAAATTAATCGCATTGAATCGCATGATTAATCACACTGTTAAACAATAATAGAATACCATTTATTTAAATATTTTTGGATGTTTTCTACATTTTTAAATTGATTTCAATTACAACACAAAACAAAATGTACAGTGCTCACTTTATTTTTTATTACAAATATTTGCACTGTAAAAAACAAAAGAAATAGTATTTTTCAATTCACCTAATACAAGTACTGTAGTGTAATCTCTTTAGCATGAAAGTTGAACTTACAAATGTAGAATTATGCAGAGGTGAAAGTAAGCCGATCCGGTGTACTGGCAAGAGCCAGTACACAGTCGACCGTACTGGCAGGGGGCAGCTTCCCCAGGCCGGCAATTTAAAAGGGCCCTGGGCTCCCTGCAGCAGCTGGAGCCGTGGGCCCTTTAAATCACTGCAGGAGCCCCGGGGTAGTGGCGGCAATTTAAAGGGCCCAGGAATTTAAATTTAATTCTGCCTGAGGCCCTGCCCTTCCACGCGAGGCCACCCCCCCTTGCTCAGGACCCTGGCCCTGCGTATTGGCAAGTTCCTTAAGTTACTTTCACCCCTGGAATTATGCACAAAAAATAACCACATTCAAAAATAAAACCATGTAAAACTTTACAGCCTACAAGTCCACTCAGTCTTATTTCAGCCAATTGCTCTGACAAACAAGTTTGTTTACATTTGCAGGAGATAATGCTGCCTGCTTCTTGTTTACAATGTTACCTGAAAGTGAGAACAGGCACTGTTCTCATGGCACTGTTGTCACCGGCGCTGGAAGATATTTACGTGCCAGATGTGCTAAAAATTCGTATGTCCCTTCATGCTTCAATCACCATTCCAGAGAACATGCGTCCATGCTGATGATGGGTTCTGCTCGATAACAATCCAAAGCAGAACGGAGCAACACATGTTCATTTTCATCATCTGAATCAGATGCCACCAGCAGAAGGTTGATTTTTTTTTTTGGTGATTTGGGTTTTGTAGTTTACACATCTGAGTGTTGCTCTTTTAAGACTTCTGAAAGCATGCTCCACACCTCGTCCCTCTCAGATTTTGAATGGCATTTCAGATTCTTAAACCTTGGGTTGAGTGCTGTAGCTATTTTTAGAAATCTCACATTGGTATCTTCTTTGCGTTTTGTCAAATCTGCTGTGAAAGTATTCTTAAAATGAACATGTGCTTAAAATGAACATAATCCAAGACTGCTATAACACGAAATATATGGCAGAATGCAGGTAAAACAGAACAGGAGACTACAATTCTCCCCCAAGGAGTTCAGTCCCAAATTTAATTAATGCATTTTTTTTTAACGAGCATCATCAACATGGAAGCATGTCCTCTGGAATGGTGGCCGAAGCATGAAGGGGCATACAAATGTTTAGCATATCTGGCACATAAATATCTTGCAACGTCGAATGCGAATGCCTGTTCTCAATTTCGCGTGACACTGTAAATAAGAAGCAGGCAGCAGTATCTCCCGTAAATGTAAACAAATTTGTTTGTCTTAGCGATTGGCTGAACAAGAAGTAGGACTGAGTGGACTTGTAGGGTCTGAAATTTTAAATTGTTTTGTTTTTGAGTGCAGTTATGTAACAAAAAAAATCTACATTTGTAAGTTACACTTTTAGGATAAAGAGATTACACTACAGTACTTGTATGAGATAAATTGAAAAATACTATTTCTTTTATCACTTTTACAGTGCAAATATTTGTAATAAAAAATAATAATAAGTGAGCACTGTACACTTTGCATTCTGTGTTGTAACAGAAATCAATATATTTGAAAATGTAGAAAAAATCCAAAAATATTTAATAAATTTCCATTGGTATTCTATTGTTTAACAATGCGATTAATTGTGATTAATTTTTTTAAATTAATGGCATGAGTTAACTGCGATTAATCGACAGCCCTAGTTTTAGTGTTAGGTACAGGAATGGTCAGTTCCATACAGCTCTTTAGAGAGAGGGAGAGAGCACTAGGGAAAAACAAACTAGCTTTAGTTTACGTTTATTGACTGGAAACAAGCAGTTTTAAACTGTAGAGAAACTGGACAGGTTTGCAAATACCAACAGGTGTGGCAAAAACGAGTACCATGAATACTACTATCTGTTATATCTTAATTAAAATACAGAGCTTGCATCTCCAGTTTGGCCCCTAGATTCTAGTATTTGCTGAATTGAGACTAATTTCTGATTGGCTGTTTAGTAAGAGTTTGTGCTTTCAGTAAAAGGCAACATTAGTGACTGTATTAAAACAGTCAAAATCATGTATAGAAAAATCTTATGGAATTTAATAGGGACTAAACCAATAGAGCACTGCAAATATTGATTAGTGTTTTACAGAAATTACTCTGAAACCCTACAAAATTTAATAGGGAATATTTTCTTTCTCTATTTTTTTTTATTTTAAAAAAACTGTAGAAAGACGATCATTATCTCTTTAATTATATAGGTCTTTTCTATAAGTGGAAATTAGATAAGTCCTAAAACAAAAGGTTCTGTTGCTTCAGTTTTTTTAAGGTACTGGTAACATTTCAGATTCAAGGGGATTTCAATAAAGTGGAGAGCATCTATGTGGAGAATTTACATAATGGAATCTTTAAAAGCACCAAGATGAGCTTTCACCTTCAAAGTGTAATTAGCTTTAAGACATTAGACAAAGTCATAGTGGTTTAAGGTCATTATTTGAGAGTGTAGGAAGGTATGGGAAGGGCTGTGCTAGAGAAGGAGGACACAGGATCAGAATGCCCACTGTTACAGTATACTTATTGGTTTTTAAGAGAAGAGTCTCCCTGCTTTTGGGTATCTGTAAATGCCGAGAAACAAACTAACTGTATAGATTGCAATTGTGCTGGTAAATTCAGCACACAGCAGTTCCCTAAAATGAGTTGCAATCCACTTTGCTCACAGCCCCATAAATCTTCAGTATCTTTATACAGGGCCACATTCTAGCTTTAGATGGGCCCTAATCATGTGTGTGTGTGCGTGCAGGCCTGGCTCTAGCGTTTTTACCTCCCCAAGCAGGAAAAAAAAAAAAAAAAGCCTCGGTCAGCGGCAGCTTACCACCGCTTCATTCTGGGGCGGCAGTTCGGTGGCCGGTCCTTTGCTCCGAGAGGGAGTGACGGCCCTGCCGCCGAATTGCCGCCGAACGGCCGGACGTGCCTCCCCCCCTCTTCATTGGCCACCCCAGGCACCTGCTTGCTACGCTGGTGCCTGGAGCCGGGCCTGCGTGTGTGTGTGTGTGTGTGTGTGATGCCTCTGTAGTGTAGACCTTTAAACTTGCTGGTACACACTGTATTTCTAATAGAAATTAGATTAATCTAGTTAATCAAGATTTTTGTACAGCGTGACACCACAGCATACAGCCATCCATTGCCTAAATAAAAGCTAGAAAAAAAAAATGTTCAAAGAGGGCGTTTGTGAAATCCCCATAAACTAAAGGGAAGTGATAGAGTAGTGGGGGAGGGGGTCCTTCTGCTAGAAGTCATGTAAAAACTGTTTAATTTTCACTTTACTTACCCTCGGAGTGTTTTTATGACATCATTCCTCATAAAGGTAGAAATGGATTACTGAGTGCACACAATGAATTTGTATGAGATACAGTGAATATCCCATGAGTGGGGGAACAAGACATAATTTGGAGCTGGAGCCCAGAGTGATTTATGAAGGTCATTGTCTTACTAGTTCAGATACTTTCCATATGTTGTTGTAGAAACCCCCTTATGTATTGTATGTATAAAACATATGTAGTAAATTAGTTTCCATTTAATTTTCCCCCTAAATATGTTTTGGTTTAAAAATGACAGTGTCTGTTTAGTTGATCAGTAATGTCCTACCTTATTTTTAAAAGGAGCTCTTGAAATTATAAAATTTTGAGATGACAATGGTGAGGTTTGCTTTGGAACCTTTGACAATACAGCTAGGAATGTCTTCAATACTAAAGCATCCCTTTGCATTGGATTTATGGCTTAACTTCTGTATCACGCTTAGCTGATATATAGTATGTTCTGTATCATGACTAAAGCCCTGAAGGTACTGACCTCTTACAGTATTAGGGAAATACATGAATTGTTCTTTTTGCAGCTGTTGCACATTAGATATCTATCTCATTTTATTTAAAAAATAATTTGAAGATGGAACTGCTTCTATTAAAAGATATGCTATGGAAACATGATTACTAAAAACATTTTGGTATTTAAAGCACTAAAATTACCAATTTTAGCTTCTTATTAAGTGTAAAAATGTTTTTATTGTACTAGAGAGACTTTTATTCCATTTTACTGGTTACTTAATATGTGAAGAGACACTTATTAACCAAATAAAGCAACCTCATCAAAAGCAAGTTGACCCTGAAGTACCTATTGAGTATAATAGGGGAATAATTCATAACAATATTTATTCTGTGACTTTTGTGTCTTTCTGTTTGCAGTTTTCTATAATTTATTCATTTTTCAGAATTCACTAAATTCTGCAAAAGTTATGGGCTTGTAGTTTGCTCAGAAGTAATTTGTCATGAGTATTCAAAATACATTGTGCCTAACACAATAGGGTCCTGATCCATGACTGGGTACTATCACAAATAAATAGTAATAATAAAAATAATTAATTCTGTAAGTCACATGGTATGTTCCTAAGCCCATTGAAGTCAATAGAAAGACTCCCATTGACTTCAGTTGGGTCAGGCCTTGAAGAGTATAACTCTTAGAATCAGTTTTTAGAATCTATTGCATTATACATTCAAAATTCAGTCTTCACAGATTTTTTGCATTATTTGCGTAGAATTCATTGTTTCAGTGACCATCTATTTCATCAAACTCATTTGCTAGAATATTTGTGGAAAGTGAATGTAACAGGAACATGAGCCCAATTGAAACAAATTTTGTTTAAAAATGTATTAGTGGCAACTTTTTAGCTGTGTTCTCCCAGATCTAGGACTAAGGATCAATGATTTTAGGCTTCTTTCCCCTCTGTAATGCTGTATGAGGCTTTTAAAGATACTCTGTAACTCAAGTACTGGGAATCTTAAAATCAGCTCATTGCCACAAAAAACTCAAATTCTAAAGATTTAAAATATTTTCATAAAGTTTAAATAACATTTGCAATACAATGTAGTAAACTGATTCAGTTCCCTACTTAAATCAACCAAAAATAAGCAGACAGCATGTTATTCAGCAAACATATTTTTTCCTCTTCCTTGTTGCTTCAGTATGCAGCTGTGCAATATATCACTGTAGCAAAGTCACTTAGTGTACAATGCTAGTATGACTGAGGGTAAGTAGTACAGTAGCAGGTCTGCGGATGTCTTTCTCCATGTCCTGTGCACTCTTACTGTATTGGTGCCACATGGTTTTTTCAGACTTCAACTGTGAGTGAATTTGCTTCTGTTATGGGAGAAGAAATGTGGCTAAAGTTCTAACATCTGTTAAAGCCCCGAGTAGCTTGTTGGATGAGCTCATCAGCAGGTAAGTCAGCTTCTCCTCAGCACTGCTATTGTTAGCCGGAGTCACTACTGTTGACCCACTGAGAATTACTAATGTACCTCAATGGACACAGGAGTAAGTAGTCAGCCAAATAGGTATTTTCCTTGCAGCCTAAAGGAAGGACAAACAGCTGTGAATGCAGCTTCCACAATTGTGTGCGTGCACAGGACACAAAGAAAACCTTGCTGGACTTTGTCTGGTTTACTCATTTGTCTGCTAACTAAGGATGAAATTC
Source organism: Terrapene triunguis (assembly GCF_002925995.2). Taxonomy (NCBI): domain Eukaryota; kingdom Metazoa; phylum Chordata; order Testudines; family Emydidae; genus Terrapene; species Terrapene triunguis. The sequence continues at coordinate 4,080,151 of NW_020665057.1, read as the reverse complement.
AGCCCTGTGCAGAGGACTGGAACAAGGTGTATGTATCACTTAAATCTCATTTAAAGCCCTATTTTGAGGTCTTAAGTTGTCCACAGGCCCTGTGCTGGCCCTATGCACAGAGCTGAATTTTACTTTATAGGGCAAATTCTGCATCTGCCTTGATGGTTGCGGCTTCCATGTGGTTCCACTGCATAGGATGTGATGAGGGAGGATTTAGTGGGAATCCACGAGGGAATTCTGTGCAGCAGGAGGACAGAGCAGGGAGGGAATGGTCATGCTCTGCAGCAGCTCTCTGGCTTGAGGCACTGTATTCCTTCTCCTGCATTCACTATGCATTCGACCAGCATGCAGCCTGGCTGCTGGGGCCGAGCTCTAGGTGGAGGATTTGTCTCCTGCTGTCTCTGTCCAAGAACTTGTCTGGTTCCTTTATGGGTCCATTATTCTTTCCTACTTCAGTTGTCTGTCTGAGTAACTCATTGTCCTTTAGAAAAATATACTATCCATTCAGAAACTAACTCGTCATCTGCATTATGTATTTTATAACTCTCTTGAATGATTTTCTTAATAGTTTTTTCTCAGGACTGAGCTAAGGCTTACAGATCTGCAATCCAGGAATTGCCATTAGTGGCAACCCTTGATTCCTTTATATAATCGCTATTATTTTAATAATCCCTTTCATTGCTTCTCAGCACAGAGCATTCAGATACAATGCATACTTGTTACAGGTTTCAGAAATGAGGCAGTATTTGGGCTCATTGTGACAGGTGCTGAGCACTTAGACCCCAATCTAAAAAGATGCTTTAGTGCATGCTTAATTTTAAATTGACTTCAACTGGATTACTCAGATGCTTAAAGTTAAACATATGCTTAAGTGCCCTGCTGGATTGGGAGCAGAGTGCTCAGCACCTTGCAGGATTGAGGCCTAGGTGAGCAAAACACTGCTATAAATCAATACTAATATTAATACAATATTAATGTAAACAATATAACCGTTTTCCTCATAGGTTTAATGAACCACCAAAATGGTATCACCAAAAATTCTTTCTGTAGCACATAAGTCTAGTCTCCTGTGGTTGTAATACGTTGGTCTACTTTTGGTTCTTGGGTTTAGTATGTGGTGGCTGGGTGGTATTGGTTGCCTGTGATACAGGAGGTCAGACTAGATCAGTGTATCTCAACCTTTCCAGACTACTGTACACCTTCCAGGAGTCTGATTTGTCTTGCGTACCCTAAGTTTCATCTCACTTAAAAACTGCTTACAAAATCAGACATAAAAATACAAAAGTATCACAGCACACTATTACTGAAAAATTGCTTACCTTCTCATTTTTACCATATAGTTATAAAATCAATTGGAATATAAATATTGTACTTACATTTCAGTGTATATCATATAGAGCTGTATAAACAAGTCATTGTCAGTATGAAATTTTAGTTTGTACTGACTTTGTTAGTGTTTTTTATCTAGCCTGTTGTAAAACTAGGCAAATATCTAGATTAGTTGATGTAACCCTGGAAGACTTCTGTGTACCCCCAGGGGTACATGTTCCCCTGCTTGAGAACTAGGGTTGACAGGTGTCTGGTTTTTGACTGTAACGCCCGGTCGAAAATGGACCCAGCACTGCTGACCGGGCCACTAAAAGTCCAGTCAGTAGCACAGCAGGGCTAAGGCAGACTCCTTGCCTGCCCTGGCTCTGCGCAGCTCCCAGAAGCAGCCGGCATGTCCGGCTCCAAGGCACAGGGGTGGCCTCTGGGGTTCCGCGCGCTACCCACACCCGAGCACCAGCTCCGCAGCAACCATTGGCTGGGAGCTGTGGGGGCTGTGCCTGCAGGCTGCATGAAGAGCCCCCCTGGCCCCTCTGCCTAGGAGCTGGACATGCCAGCCACTTCCGGGAGCTGCCTGAGGTAAGTGCCGTCTGGCCAGAGCTCGCACTCCTCACCCTATCCTGCACCCCAATGCCCTGCCCAACCTCTGAACTCCCTCCCACACTCCAAAGCCCTCAGCCCCAGCCTGGAGCCCCCTACTGCACCCCAAACCCCTCATCAACAGCCTCACCCCAGAGCCTGCACCCCTATCCAGAGCCCTCACCCCCTCTTGCACCCCAATCACCTGCCCCAGCCTGGAGCCCCCTCCTGCACACTGAACCCATCATTTCTGGCCCTACCCTGGAGTCTGTACTCCCAACCCAGAGCCCGTACCCCCTCCTGCACCCAGGGCCGACTCCAGGCACCAGCGAAGGAAGCAGGTGCTTGGGGCGGCCAATGGAAAGGGACAGCACGTCCGGGTCTTCAGCGGCAATTTGGCGGCGAGTCCCTCAGTCCCTCTCTTCCTCTTTGAGCTGCCGCCGAAGTGCTGCCAATCGGCTTTATCTTTTTTTTCCCTCCGCTTCGCCGCTTGGGGCGGCAAAAAAGCTGGAGCCGGCCCTGTCTGCACCCCAGCCTGGTGAAAGTGAGTGAGGATTTGGGAGAGCGAGTGACAGAGAGAAGTGGGATGGAGTGAGCGGGAGGTGGGCCCTTGGAGAAGGGGTGGGGCAGGGGGCAGGGCAAGAGTGTTCAGTTTTGTGTGATTAGAAAGTTGGCAACCCTATGAGAACCACTGGACTAGATCTGGTGATCCCTTCTGGCCTTAAACTCTGACTCAGTGAAGTGGTGAACTATTTATTCTCGCTGCAACAGCAGCTGCTTTTTGTTGCCAGCGGAACCACTGGAGTTATTTCCCTTCCCTCCCCCAACTCCTAACTGCTACCTCTCTCTGGTGCCAGTTAGCTTCATTTCCCCTCTTTTTGGATGACATTAATACCTCTCTAGTTAGAGAGGTGTGAAATAAGATGTTACAATATTGTGGGCTCCTCCTACAGTACAGCTTTCTTCGGACAACTAACTGAAGTTTCTAGATCACAGGCCCTGGTTCTAATGGGGGACTTCAATCACCCTGACATCTGCTGGAAGAGCAATACAGCAATGCACAGACAATCCAGGAAGTTTTTGGAGAGTGTTTGGGACAACTTCCTAGTACAAGTGCTGGAGGAACCAACTAGGGGCCGTGCTCCTCTTGACCTGCTGCTTACAAACACGGAAGAATTGGTAGGGGAAGTAGAAGTGGGTGGCAACCTGGGCAGCAGTGACCATGAGATGGTTGAGTTCAGGATCCTGACAAAAGGAAGAAAGGAGAGTAGCAAAATACGGACCCTGGACTTCAGAAAAGCAGACTTAGACTTCCTTAGGGAACTGATGGGCAGGATCCGTTGGGAGGCTAATATGAGGGAGAAAGGAGTCCAGGAGAGCCAGCTGTATTTTAAAGAAGCCTTATTGAGGGCACAGGAACAAATCCCGATGTGCAAAAAGAATAGCAAATAAGGCAGGCGACCAGCTTGGCTTAACAGTGAAATCTTCGGTGAGCTTAAACTCAAAAAGGAAGCTTACAAGAAATTTGGACAGATGACTAGGGAGGAGTATAAAATATTGCTAGAGCATGCAGGGGTGTAATCAGGAAGGCCAAGGCACAATTGGAGTTGCAGCTAGCAAGGGTAAAGGGTTTCTACAGGTATGTTAGCAATAAGAAGAAGGTCAGGGAAAGTGTGGGACCCTTACTGAACGGGGGAGGCAACATAGTGACAGAGGATGTGGAAAAAGCTGAAGTACTCAATGCTTTTTTTGCCTCGGTCTTCACAGACAAGGTCAGCTCCCAGACTGCTGTACTGGGCAACACAGTATGGGGAGGAGGTGAGCAGCCCTCAGTGGTGAAAGAACAGGTTAAGGACTATTTAGAAAAGCTGGACATGCACAAGTCCATGGGTCCAGATCTAATGCATCCAAGGGTGCTGAGGGAGTTGGCTGGTGTGATTGCAGACCCATTGGCCATTATCTTTGAAAATTTGTGGCGGTCAGGGGAGGTCCCGGACAATTGGAAAAAGGCAAATATAGTGCCCATATTTAAAAATGTGAAGAAAGAGAAACCGGGGAACTACAGACGGGTCAGCCTCACTTCAGTCCCCGGCAAAATCATGGAGCAGGTCCTCAAGGAATCCATTTTGAAGCACTTGGAGAAGAGGAAAGTGATCAGGAACAGTCAACATGGATTCACCAAGGGCAAGTCGTGCCTGACCAACCTGATTGCCTTCTATGATGAGATAACTGGCTCTGTGGATATGGGGAAAGCGGTGGACATGATATATCTTGACTTTAGCAAAGCTTTTGATACGGTCTCCCACAGTATTCTTGCCAGCAAGTTAAAGAAGTATGGACTGAATGAATGGACTATAAGGTGGATAGAAAGCTGGCTAGATTGTCGGGCTCAATGGGTAGTGATCAATGGCTCAATGTCTAGTTGGCAGCCGATATCAAGCGGAGTGCTCCAGGGGTCAGTCCTGGGACCGGTTTTATGCAACATCTTTATTAATGATCTGGATGTTGGAATGAATTGCACCCTCAGCAAGTTCGCAGATGACACTAAGCTGGGAGGAGAGGTAGATACACTGGAGTGTAGGGATAGGGTCCAGAGTGACCTAGACAAATTGGAGGATTGGACCAAAAGAAATCTGATGAGGTTCAACAAGGACAAGTGCAGACTCCTGCACTTAGGAAGGAAGCATCCCATGCACCACTACAGGCTGGGGACCGACTGGCTAAGCAGCAGTTCTGCAGAAAAGGAGCTGGGGATTACAGTGGATGAGAAGCTGGATATGAGTCAGCAGTGTGCCCTTGTTGCCAAGAAGGCCAATGGCATATTGGGCTGTATTAGTAGGAGCATTGCCAGCAGATTGAGGGAAGTGATCATTCCCCTCTATTTGGCACTGGTGAGGCCAGACCTGGAGTATTGTGTCCAGTTTTGGTCCCCCCCGCACCTACAGAAGGGATGTGAACAAATTGGAGAGAGTCCAGTGGAGGGCAACGAAAATTATTAGGGTCTTGGGGCACATGACTTACAAGGAGAGGCTGAGGGAACTGAGGTTATTTAGTCTGCAGAAGAGAAGAGTGAGGGGGGATTTGGTAGCAGCCTTCAACTACCTGAAGGGGGGTTCCAAAGAGGATGGAGCTAGGCTGTTCTCAGTGATGACAGAACAAGAAGCAATGGTCTCAAGTTGCAGTGGGGGAGGTCTAGGTTGGATATTAGGAAACATTATTTCACTAGGAGGGTGGTGAAGCACTGGAATGGGTTACCTAGGGAGGTGGTGGAATCTCCATCGTTAGAGGTTTTTAAGGCCCGGCTTGACAAAGGCCTGGCTGGGATGATTTAGTTGGGGTTGGTCCTGCTTTGAGCAGGGGATTGGACTAGATGACCTCCTGAGGTCTCTTCCAACCCTAATATTCTATGATTCTACATGGCTACTACTAGGCAAGTAGTTTACCCTATTGTTCTTCTTTGCCACTACCTTCTGGTTGGTGATACTCCACGCATGGGCCCTGTGTTGGCATCCTCCTCTTTATCTACATCAAAAGTGAATGACACTTCTGCAGGATAACCCCCCTCTCCAGATTCTGGGAGGTCATTGTCATCCTCTACAAGGACAACATGCTCACCAGCCCTAGTCTCTAACATGTGCTCCACTGTCCTTAATTGCCCACTTGCAGTTGGGAGTTGCCTAGTAATGGGAAAGCTACAGTACACTGCATCTCCTAACCGGGCCTATATCAAATTGTAGCCGCTAGTAACTGTACCCCTTCTAGAGGCATTTAGTTTCTGAATGTATAATGAATGACCTATGCCGCTGCGAGTGCTACAGGACTTCTTCTGTGTGGGAGGCTGGGAGCAATTCATCAGGTCCTTGAGAGAACTGTGGGCCCTATGTCTAGAATAGCTCTCATGCCTCAGATGAATAGAAGAGCCCTCTCATCTTCACAAGGTTGTTGTGTTCTCTCATAAAACTGTATACCAAGGGACATAACTGTCAGAGATTCAAATCCAGGAAGTTCCTTGAGTCTATATTTAGAGTGGTGTTTAGTAGGGCAGTAATGTATGGCAGATATCTATACCTTTTCCTAGCTTGTGCATTATCAAAAGAATGGTCTGCTAAGTGTGAAATCTTCATTTTCTGTGATGGTTCAAGAGCGAGAACATAGCTTGAGTGTTGGATCCCAGGTTGGGTTTGCAGAAGTGGTGGGCTAGGAAACACACATACACACACACATACACATATATACAGTTTTAATTTGACAGTTGAATAAATTTGCTCTAGAATCATTGAAACATGTTAAACGTGGATCTATGCCATGACACATTGTCATTTTTCATAGAACAACAATACTGGAACAGTAACAGTAGTTGCTTTATTTGTATATTTATTTTGTACTGTCTTCAGATATATAAAGGAAGCAAGTGTTCCAAAATCCTGAACTCTACTTTGGAAAGGCATGACATTTTACTTCAATAAATATTTATTGCCTCTTGTTTCCAGCAGGTGGCGCCTGACAACCTGAAATGCAAACTCTAGTATTGATATTAAATTCAAGTTTGTGTATAGAGTGCATCCTTGAGACTTTTGCCTTGGTGATAACAGTATAGTAGTTCTAACACATGTGGCTCAAAGCAAGGATGATCACAACTCATCAAAAATAGAACTTGTTCCTAATATTTTATTTCTTGGAAGCTATAAATGAAACTGAGTAGAACAATAGTCAATACCCTCCCTTTATTTCCCTAAAAGGTGTTGATTCAGAAAAACACTTTAAATACTGTCCTTAAAGGCTTACATGCTATCTTGAATAGGGATTTTTCCTAGTTTGGGACCTAACTACTCAATAACAAAACTATATTATATATATATATATATATATAATAACAGCCCATCACAATTAATGAAATGAAGTACTTCTTCCACATGGGAGTGGAAATGGCCAGTTTTTCCTTTATCCAAAAGCCAACACTATACCTCAATTACCTTCTTTCAAACATTGTTGTAGGGAAGGCATTTCAAACCAGTTACAGGAAAGCACAGTAGAATTTCAGTTAATAGTGAAGTTCTTGCTTGTTAATTTAATCTAATAAGGCTATATTCTAACTAATGGGACCTGGTGATTGTAGTAATGATTGAACATACACTGAATAATGTGTCATGGTTCAGGTTTCAGAAGCTTGGCAGAAGTACACTTCCATGAACTTCCTATTCTGTGAGCTTATATTTACTGTCTCTAAGTGCCTAGCAATTCCTTCCACCATATTTTAGTATGTGTTTCTAAAGACATTTTACAGTTATTTAAAATATTCAATGACAGCTAGAGATAGAAAGTTAATTTTACTCCCCTTAGGTCATTTCTGTTATTACTTTCAATAAAAACATTGGAAGGGGAAACAAGATCTCCTTGTGGCATATACAGATCTACATTTAATAAACCTCAAATACGGTTGCTAAAAATTAATTACACTAATTTTCAAATAGAGAAAATGACTTAAAAATGTGAAATAAACTCTTAATGGGTCCTAGACCCTTATTAGACCAGCTGCCACATTCCAGAAGAAACTTCTGCTATGGATTCTATTCTATTCAGTTTCTTATGACCTTCAGGATATTTTACCCCTGTGGCCATGGAGCCTACTGAGGCCTTGGCTACACTGGCGCTGTACAGCGCTGCACCTTGCTGCGCTCAGGGGTGTGAAAATGCCCCCCCCCCGAGCGCAGCGAGTACAGCACTGCAAAGCGCCAGTGTAATCAGAGCCTGCACCGCTGCACACTTGCTCGCAGCGCTGCAAGCTATTCCCCTTGGAGAGGTGGAGTACATACAGCGCTGCGAGACAGCTCTCGCAGTGCTGGCGGCGCGACTACATTCGCGCTTCACAGCGCTGCTGCGGCGGCAGCGCTGGGAAGTCCCAAGTGTAGCCAAGGCCGACTGGGAAAGTCCTATGGCTAGGTATTACAAACACACTTTAAATGAAGATGTAGCCCCTATTATTAAATATCATTACAAATGGACTCCTGTACTGAGCACTGAGATAATTCATGGTAAAAGTGGGTGGGCTGTTCCTTGTAAACCCAGTTATAAATGGAGATGCTTCAAAGGAATTCTTCTTAGACTACATTTGTTTGAGATAAACCCAGGTATTTTTGTCTGTACCCATTAGCCCTTAGGTCACAAAGGATGAGTATATTCCCTGATCCCTGGTTATAGCCTCCTGGCCAGCTTCCCAAACTCTGGCTTCTTGCCTGATGGTTGTAATGTTGGGAACCGGAAGTGGGGAGGCATAACGTATGGGGAATATATTCTGAAAATTAAGAGCAGTGAGAAGCAGGCCTCACACCTAGCAATTGTCCCAGCCTGTGCTGACTGCCTGGCTGCTTAAACTACATTCCTCCACAGCCTAATAACTGTATTTGTGTCTCCTAACCCTAGTAGGTACTATGCTTATTTTCATAAACACCAGATTTTGAGAGGGGAGCCCAGCTGGCTGTGCACATGCACAAAAATCTGATTTTACCCTTGGACGTCTGGCATGTATACTCATATGCTAGGGGCACACAATTAACCCTCCATGCCTAACTGTGAAGACCTGGCCCTATAATATTACAGCAGGATTTGAAATGGATGCAATCCAATACAGGAGGTCTGGTTGTCTCATGTCTGTATTAAGGGTCAAACCACACATCAATGAATCCTTTTCCCATTTCCTCCTACCCATGAAAAAAAGATACAACCTACCAGCCCTCCTTGCAGGGGGAGAGGAGTAATTGTCTTCTGCCTTTCCATGCTCCAGAAAGTGCTGCTATATCAAGACCTCCTTCTTCAGAATGGAAAAACAAATATGCAGATAATGGGCTCTCACCACCCTTGCAACCGATCTAGTCACTTACACCTGTGCCAAGTGGGTATAAAACATTAACATGTCTAAATGGCAGCATTTTACACGTACATACCATAGGTGTAGATGTGAAGCATCAGGCAATGGTAAATAAGGCCCATTGTCTTTTAATAGGGTTCTGAAGGCAGCTCATACTCCACAGAGAGGTGTCAATATGAGCTATAATATTGAATTAACATATGTTACAAAAAAGTAAATGCTTCAGGAGTGAATGACCAAAAAATCTAAACCAAACAAATAAAATAACCCTAGTGAGGGCTGCCAGTGAATTTAATGAAAGTAGGACTGGAAAATGTCCCTCAAGCCCCACACCATCCCTGAAAGGCAATAGCTGCCAAAAATCCCATTTGCGGCCCCCTCTCTATTATCAAAATATCTACAATATGCATTCATAGCTCAGGCCAACTATAGCACACAGATTCTTAGAATAAAAGTTAATAAATCTCAAATTAAATATAACCTTCTTACCAAGTAATACATAGTATATTTTGATGCACAACTGAAATTTCAAGTCTACCGCAAGTCCCAGAAGCATGCATTCTCTAAATGAACGCATTCCAGCAAATACCAAACAAAAATAACTTCTCAACAGAAGTCTCTTGGGCTAAGCAAAATACCAACCCCCCGAGGACAATCATGCAGGAGAAAGTTAGTAAATAACTCATCGTAAACTCCAACTTCTTCCATGGATGCAGCCAATAACCATCATGCATGGATGGTGGTGAGAAAGGCAACGATTATTTTCATCTTCTCTGTGTGACAAATTCCTTTGCTCTCCAGATTAAATGAAATAAAGTCCTCCACTGCATCTGGTATAATAAAGTTATGCTGTTACCCTCCTCCAGGCCAGATGAGGCAATCAGAAACGGACACTTTTCCCTTGCAGCTGCTGCTGCTTCTTTTGATCAAAACTGCTCTGTGTTGTTAGTGACTGTAAATCTGAAGAGGGAAGTATTTTTAGGAGATGTACTAGACATGTATCACCTTCGCTGGTAAGCATTCAAGACATTCTCTATGCTTTTTTTTCTTTCTTTCTTGCATTTCCCAAGTACATATCAGAATCTAGGATGTTGATCCTTTTTTAGAGGGTTTGGAGATTATCTGTAGCAAAGGAATGGTGTGCTTGTTCAGTGTACAGAATATCATGAACATTATTCAAGCAAATGACTCCATAATTAAGGATCATACATTTGCAAGCCCATCAGAATTGTGATAGATCTCGATGGATCTTATGTTATTGGGACCAGCCCTGGATCTGTTCACCTGCCCACCAATCAAGTCCATAAAGAGACTGAACGATGTCTATGCTGTCAAGCCATCAGAATCCTTAAGGATTCTAGTAAAATTAAAACGATTGGGCCTGAATATACTTTGCCTCACCAGTCTTTTCTAATTGTTTTGTCAAGTTTTGGTTCTTGTTTAGATGCTTGGTCTCTCCACAATCCTTTAAATAACAGACACTATGTTCTAGATAATGAATTCTCCAGGCAACATTTTGAAACTCAGTCTGCACATCAATTTAAGTTCCAAGGCAATTTCATTACACTGTTTCATGGTATAATGAGTGATTCTTACTCTAATTTGAGAAAGTGGTACTATAGTTGTTTGTTCCACTGGAAAAGAGTTTGGGAAACCAGGACCACAGAGATTAAGCATCTGAGTTGGTCTTTTATCCAGGCAGTTTCCTATTAAGATTTGCTTCATCATGGCTGTGCAAAAGGCTCATCTGGAGCCCTAAAGCTACCAAATCAGCTAGGGCCACAAATACTCAGCACAGCTGGCATGTACATAGCCCATATTCCAAGCTGACTTCACACTTTATACCCCAAACTTTATTTGTATTCTTTGAGTGGTTAGTGGCCCTGTCCTTTTCTTCCTGCTACCTACTTTGGTCTGGTAGCACCTCAAGTTGTTTATTTGGGGCTGGTGCTTCCTATGATGGTTACCAAAGAGTCCATAAACACTATGGGTTGAGTGGGCAGCAGCCCAATGTGCCAACTTCCTTGAAGAAGGAAATTAGGAGGACCTAGCACCCGCAATCCACCCTGAGAAGAGGTCATTTCCTTATTAAATAGCATAGATTTCATAGAGTTTGCAGTCAGTTGGTACCATCAGATCATCTGTGGTATACAGGAGGTGTGACAAAGTTCCTCTTCTGCCTTGGTGGGTCCTTCACTTTTTGGCGGATTTGTTCGCCTCAGAGGTTCACGGCAGCCCTTAGTTTGGCCGCTTCTGCTAGAGGCTCAAACCTGCCGTTCACTCAGCTAACCTCATCACTGGCCAGCCTGGGGGAAACGGAGAACAATCTCTGCAGTCTCTGTTGTCCCACCTAGTGGGTCGGGGACAGGCCAGATCCCTTTCCAAATTAGACCTTCCCTTTTGGTGTTGCTCACAGACCAGGTCAACTCCTCCTGTGTCCGATTAGGAGTTGGGAGGGATGGGGGAACCTGGGCCCGCCCTCTAGACCGGGTTCCAGCCCAGGGCCCTGTGGATAGCAGCTGTCTACAATGTCCCCTGTATCAGCTGCGTAACAGCTACAACTCCCTGGGCTACTTCCCCATGGCCTTCCCCCAGCACCTTCTTTATCCTCACTGCAGGATCTTCTCCCTGAAGCCTGATCACACTTGTACTCCTCAGTCCTCCAGCAGCACACCCTCTCCCGCTCAGCTCCTTGCACGCACTCCACTAACTGATGGGAGTTAAACCAGGTGTCCTGATTAGTCTGCCTGCCATAGTTGATTCTAGTATGTTCTTAATTGGCTCCAGGTGTCTTCATTAGCTTGCCTGTCTTAATTGGTTCTAGCATGTTCCTGATTGTTCTAGTGCAGCCCCTGCTCTGGTCACTCAGGGAACAGAAAACTGCTTATCCAGTGGCCAGTATATCTGCCTTATACTACTCTGCTGTACCCAACTGGCCTGGGTTTATCACAGAGGTGAGACTAGGTCACTGTGTTTGCTTGCCCCCAGGTCACCAAGAGATCCAGATGAGTCTGTATCAGTTACCCTTTTTATATTTTGGCACAACATTAACTTTCCTTCCAGTCTTCTGGAACATAGCCAGCGTTGCAAGAGTTATTGAAAATCAACATTAATGGTCCAGCATTAATGGTCCTTGGTCAGCTCTTTTATAAGTTATCTGGATGTGCTGATTTTAAAATGTCTAACTTTAGTAGCTGCTATTTCACATGATCCTGAGTTACCAGTGGAATGGAAAGTGCTCATCATATAATACAGCTACCCCATCTGGCTTTTACCAAAATGCAGAACAATAATATTTAATTATACGCGTCTGCTTTTTCTGCATTATTATTGACAATACTACCATTTCCATATAGTAATGGAACAATACCTTTGTTAGGAATCTTTTTGTTCCTAATATATTTAAAAATTCTCCTTATTGCCCTTAACTCTGCTGGCCATGGATTTCTCCTTGGGTCTTTTGCTTCTCTTATCAATTTTCTACAATTCTTACCTCTGATTTATATTCATTACTATTAGCTTCTTCTTTCTTCCATTTGTTATATATTTCTTCTTTTTTTTATTGTTGAAGGGATTATCTCTGAGCCCTTAGTCCCTCTATGAATCACTATTTTTTAAGGCAGAGTCACCCATCCGGTATAGGGGAACCCAAATGTATTACCTTGCATTTGGCTGTATTAAAACACATTTTGTTGGACTGTCACCATTTAATCAGATTCTTCGGATCATGCTGCAACAGAAACCTGTCCTTCTCATTGTTTACTGGCCCCCGAAACTTTGTGTCACCCTGAGATGAGGGATTAAGGCTACCAATCCCCAAAAACAAAAGTAAAAGGGGTGCCCCAAGGATGGGATGGGCAGGGGTGGAATGGGAAAGAAGGCTTTCTGGGAGATCTGAGTTCTAAGGAGCCATTAACTCCAAATTAACAAGCAGGCTTGGTCTAATGCCAGTATCCGTGATTTAACGCTGCACGTTTGTTTCCTATAACCCACGTAAACTGAGATTCAGCCCTTGCCATCGTTTAATGGAGCAAATTTGTATGTAGTTTTGAGAAAGCTATGAATGCAAAAAATAAAGAGTAATCCCATTAAAATGAGGGAGTTAGGGGGCCTCCTGGTGTGACATGCTGGTATCTGCTTCCTTCTTGTTAGTATTCTTTTGACCTTAGAGAGACTGAATGATCCTGGTTAAGCCTGATTACTATTGTTATATCATCACGAAGGACTTTTTCCATGATAAGAAGTATCTGAGACTCCTGTTTCTTTTAGGTCTACTAGGTCTAGGCCTTAAAAAGCCCATACAATGAAACACTGAAGTTTTCTGTGCCTCCTTGGAAGTCATTCTTCAACCTCTGTGTTCCTACCTACTTGATCTTGGATGTCCCGAAGTCCCTTTGGGATGTAGCAAGGTTCAATGACTAGGGCAAGGCCTAATAGCCATGAGGTTTGGATTCTAGTCCTACTTCTGCCAATGGCCTTCTTGAGCAAGACACTTAATCTTCCTATACCTCATTTTCCCTATCTATATTCTTGCTAGGCATAATACAAACACATATTCCTTGCCCTGAAGGGCTTGCAGTCTAAATACACAAGCGACACAAAGGAAGTATTCTCCCCATTTCACAGAGGGGGAACTGAGAAACAGAAAGATTAAGCGATTTGCCCTTGATCACAATGGAAGTCTGTAGCAGAGCTGGGAGGTTAACTTAGATCTCCTGGCTATTTAGATAGTGTCTTAACCACAAAACCACATCTCCTGATATCTGTAAAATTATACTTAATTTTGTAAAGTGCTTTGGTGAAAAATATATGTAAATATTATAACTATCCTCCCTGTTGAGTTAGTGGTGGATGCTTTCTCTTATCTTCTACAGAGCCAGCAGTAACTAATCCATTTGGTTTCTGGTTGTGGATACAAAGGTTTCTTCCTATTCTAGAAATATATCAGCTGATGAGATTCCTCTTCACAACCCTCCAGGATATTGTAAGACACACGCAACTCGCTCTTCTAGGTCAAGAATAGTGATAACTCTTTCAACTCAAGAAATGGGTCTCAGTAGTCAGTTTCAACAGTTATTCTACGTCTTTTTCAACACTTGTGCCACCCTCGGCTTTTAAGAGCACTAGCAAAGGTGCTCAGTGCAACAAAGTGTTTTGGAAGTCAAAGTATACAACTAAAAAGCAACAGTAGAAAATAGAGAGGCGGTCAAGCCATGTAATTCAGACCTGGATCCAACTGCTGCAAAGCCTCAGGGTGTTCGATTAGTGTTTTGCTTTCAAAGTTGAACAGGAGAAACTTACTACTTACTGGGGCTGAGTCCCTTTTTTAATTGGTGTGAACTGGAGAGTAACGCCACCGACCTCAATGGGGCTGTGCTTCTGTAAAATTGGTGTAAATGAGAGGCGAATCATTTATCTTCATTTATATAACTCAATCCTATTCTTTATTAAGGAAACTAAGAGGGAATTAGTCAGGCTCTGGGAATGCCTGTTCTCTCTCTCTTTCTTCACTTGCACCTTATTGACTGCATAGTTTTTGCTGTTAAAGATAACTCATTAGTATATAATCGCTATAGAATGAAACAATAGAAAATTGAATCTCCGTGTATTGTTGATTTTCTATTAGAGGAGATTCTTTCCTTTTTTCATACTATAAAATTGGGTTTATGTCAAGCTATTTTAGTGAACCTGTAATAAAAAACAGAAAAACATCTCCCTCAAAAAGTTTTTGCTAGGGCCCTGTTAAGATAATGGTTAAGGTCTGGAAAACTCAGAGGAACAGACTTTTTGTTTCCAACGTGCAGAAAAGTCAAGTCCCTTGTGATTTACAGGGTTAGAGGTTTTCATCATGGGACTTAACCAGATGCAAAAAGTCAGCCTTACTTGTTCCAAATTTTACTCCTTTTTAAAATCTACTTGACTGCAGCTGAAGCTTGTGGATACATTCAGGATACATCCTGACTTCAATGAACCATCCACTGAAATATCAGCACAAAAGGAAGCAAAGGGTTTGATTCATATGAAATCAATCTTTTCAAAGCATTTTTACTGTAACATATTACAAAACATATCAGATTAATGGAAAAATACAGTTGTTCCTTTTCTATTTTGTTACCAAACAGGCAAAACCTAAGCCCAGGCAATTAACAATATAGTTAAACATACTGGATGTATGAATTCTCATCAACATTCAAAACCACAAATGCCTGAAATGAGATAAGAACATAAACATAACGAAAGGGGATATAAGAGAAGGACTGAGTAGCAATTGATAATACTTTTGTATTTAAAAGTCTTCTGATATCCTTCTCTCTCTCTCTCTCTTTTCACCCTGATCCCTTCCTCTCAAATTCACCTATATCAAATAATTATTTTGTGGGGGTGTTCTCAGATAATTACATACCATCAACATATAAAAGCTGTATCAGCCCAGGTTTTCAACAGAGTTTCAATGGGACAATTCATGCCTAAAGTTAAGCATATACGTAAGTCGTTGCAGGATCAAGGCCTAAATAAATGGCCTGATTGTCTAAAGTGCTGAGCACCCAGTAGTTCCCATTGAAAATTGTATTTGCTAGTTAGCCCAGCCAGCAGATGGATTTTGTGTGTGCAGAGGAGGGAAAGGAGACTAAAATGATTAACAGACAACATGAATGGTCCTTCAGTTCAAAGCCATTTTATGCAAGTTTAATGGAAAATGATGATTAGCTACAATTTTCAGTCCAATTTAAACTTAACACAAACATAACTGGTGACAACAATTTTTCTTAAATTTTTTTCTCCCATAAGTTTTTATTTCAAATTATCCTTTTTATGGTGGAGAGAAGTGTACTTTAATGATCAACTTGTAGAAAATGTCTTTTCTGGCACAGATTTTTGTCATTCTTTCCCCTTGTGGGCAATAGAATACTACAGGACTTTCAGCATAAATGGAATATTTAAAGCACAATGAAAGGACATAGCAGATAAAAGCCATATAAAATTTATAAAAATACTAAGTTACATCTTATGTTTCCACTATATCTCTTGTAAGAACAATGAACTTCAAAGCAAAATTCTACAATATTATTTTCTACTTATAAACATAAGTCTAATGAGTCTGCTATTTATTAGTTACAGATTGCTATAAGTATATGCACTTCGCTTTTTTTCCTGCCATTAACATTCCTAACTTTTAACATGCATTTAAATACATTAAACATTTGGATAGTGTGCCAAACTCCGCCAACTACCTATTTCTTCAAAGGTCTGCACTAGTCCAGTCTCTGACAAATAATATTAATTCTTAAAACTATCTAACTATTGTATGAGTATCATGTGCTACATTTTAAAAACTTCTTAAATCATTTATCTGTGAAACTTATTTTGATATGTCATGTTTTAAGGGCTATTGTTAACTTAAAAACCACACTTCTGTCTGAATTTTTTTATCTACAATTTTACAGTAACAATCTAAGGGCTAGATCTTGGCTTTGCCACAGACCTGAAGTATGGAGCGGTATTGAAACTACCTCTTAAACTCCTCTGTGGCTGCGTAGTTCCAGGGGCAATCTAGCTTCTTTGTATGTAGTCAGATTCACTGTTTTGTCTATAGATCTGTATACTAGTAGTCAGTCAGTTTTCCTTGTTGTTGGTTTAGGTCTTTCATACATTAGCAAGTAAGAGAAAAACATCTTTAAAAATAGGAAATTGATTGTACATCAACAAGGTAAATTGTCTTGCAGACTTGGGATGCATGTAGTATCTGAAACTAATTTTAACCCATGAAAAAAATTACTAGTTTTCAAATTGATAGTGTCCCTTGAGCTATGCTTATTATGTGGAAATATTTATTTGCACATGTATGCATATTGTATACATCTGTACTTACAGTGCTGCATATCATCTATATATGTGCACATATGTAGATATTCATAAATATGTATGCAGAGTATATAAAAGTGAGAATTACAGAGGTAAATTAACATATGAGACATAAGGTTACACAGTTTGTGGGGCTTCCAAACATCGTTTAGAAACCACAGAAGTGAAACTATATTATACTGAGTATATCTTATATGTACTATATAATATACTGACCCTACAAAAAGACTACAAACATTTAGGTAGGTAAGTTTAAGGTTTGCTAGATTTGATATAACATTTGCACACACTGTGAAAGGAATGTTCTATACTGTCCAGAACAAAATACTACCCAGAATACATACATCAACAATTCAAAAATCCCAAAAAGAAACTATTTATGGTCATAACAAGTATTTCAAAACAGGAAAGGAAATTACAGATTGTGAGGTCATTAAATTCTGAATGAATAAAGCATCCTGAAAGCACATGATTAAAAAATCTTTTAGGGATATGACAAGGGGGTAAGAATGTTGCTTATTATCCCACTTGGAACAATAGTAGAATCTCCTATTAACTCAGTAAAATATCTCTTTGTGTGTCTTAGGCAAAGTGTTGCTGAGAAAGAGCTATACAACATTGTCATATGTGAATTTTAAGTGGACATCACTCCAGTTTTAATCCTACGTGATTTCTCTTATCTAAATTTGCAATTAAATAACTTTGTACTATTATCCGGGGAAATTGAGCTGGCAGGGATTAATGTGTGTGGTCACAAAAGGTTGCCTCAAAGAAGTTATTTGGAGAATCATGAAGGCTGACTGATGACTTTGTATATGAGACATAGAGGAGAAGAGAATTAACCATATTTTCATGAGCAATTATATATCTGAAAAGGCATTATTGGAAGTGGGTGCTTAAAGAGAATATTACTTAAATATCAGTGCATGTTTGGCGACAGGAAGAACCATTGGTTTGGCAGAAATGGTGTTTGAAAAGGAATGTGCTTTTGTTTTGTTGTTGAGTGGATTTCACACAAAGAAAATAAGTATCTTGGTCTGATCTGGAAGATGAAGTCATCCCAAATGTTAATTGAGACTTGACATGTGAAACTACAAAGCCAAGAAGGGCTTCGGGATAAAGAAGTTTTATTGGTTACAAATGGGCACTGGATGTGAGACTGAATAGTGTACTAACAGGCTGAAACAGACTACTTTACGCTATGAAAGAAGAGAACAAGTTTTTCTGTCATACTGCAGGTAATGTTTCAATGTTCTGTACCACATGTTATTAACAGGGGAGCAATGCCTTTGGTAGTATTCATTTTGGCATATTTATTTTTTTTACTTCTATTGTTTGATTTCCCTCCCTATTTCTGTACAATTGCCAAGACAACCTGAACTGAGATATGGAAACCATAACTAGAATAGTTAGTGACAGACACCTCAGAAAGGTTTCATTCTGATCTTGTGAGGGAGAAACAGGAGGAGTAGGCTATGGTTTTAATGATGGCCAGGAAGGCTTCTGGCAGGCAGCAGGGAGAGGTGGCATAAAGAAGGGATTCAGTGGAGCTGCAACATCTGGAAAACCAGAATCACCTGACAGTCAATGCAGGCATCTTTCCAGTTGCACATCTAAGATCTTAGGAAGCTGACCTCCTCTCCTGTGCACCTCCCAGAGTGGAGTAGTGGTGCTCCTTTTTGGTAGCCTTAAAAAGCCAACAAGTATTCACAATGTACTCTGTATAAACAGGTCAGCTTGTGCCACAATAGCCCGAGGAGCATAGAGAACAAGGGTCAAAGGTTTCCTGGAGGATGATGGGAGAAGACATAATAGAAGGGATCCTGACTGGGATCCATTAAGACAATGAAAATTGCATGTGCCTGATGCATAAACATTTTATTGGGAACTATGGTGTGGAAGAAAGTATGTTCCTTCCATGTACAATTTTCCAGCCACTATCAGTTTTCTTTTTCATGGCTCCTGATGTTACCTTTTTCAAAAGAATATTTCACACATTTTTTAACAACTTACAGTTAAGGCTACTACAGTAAATAAAGTTACTAAAAGTTGAAAAAGTATGGAACTGACCAGAGACAGTAATTTACAGATATATTTTATTACTATTATAGCACACACATCCTTTCCAATAATATAGATATAAGAAAATTCACATTACACATTCCTGTAACACCTTCACTTCTAATCCTTTGCCAGAACTGATATTTGTAAAGGAGTATGTTTTGTTTTATTTTAAACAAGTGGAATTCACACACAAGAATAAACTATCTTGATCTGATCTGAAAGATGAGGTAGTCCCAAACGCTAATTTATGTAATATAGTTGTTCAGCAATTCAGATAAAATGTAGTTGTATAAGGAGAATAAATAAACAAACAATAAGGTGTTTGGTAACATACTCTACATATTAAAGTATCTTAGTGATGTATATGTTAAAGGATGGATGTGAAATGCTTGGTAAATGTCTTTATAAGATTTTAAATTGCCTTGATATGTTTTAGTCACTCAGTAAGAGTTAAGGCTGTTAAGATGACTTTTCATGTCTATTTTATTGGTAAACAAATGTAGGAACTGTAAGGATAAGACTTTTTCCACACTTTTTATACTTAAAAATTGTTTTTGATGTTCTTGTTATGTATTTTGAATAAGGATTGTGTTTACAGTAATCTTAACTGTAAATCAAATAAATTTGTGGGGATTATGGAGAGGAAGTAGCTTCTCTATAATTAGGCTGTAACTTATTCCCATTGTAAAGCTTTATGTCAGCTATCCTCTATAACTATGGCATGAAAAATTGGTCTGGCTCAAAAATTGCCACATTTACTCAGGAACGAAAAGGAAAATGTTTTTATATTACCCTGATTTGAACTTAAACTTTTGTCTCACATTTGTCTTCCTCCAGGTAAAAAATGGTTTGTTGTTGTCCATTCAGACTTTCAATTTAGATGAATTTTCTCATGTGCCACTTATATGTGAAGAAAAATACTTTTTAGTTAAAGTTATGCATGGTTTTTATTATGGACAGTTCTGTATAGAGAATGCATAACTGCATTGCAGTCGGGGGAGTGTATGAAACTGGAGGTTTTGGATGCTGAGTAGGGAACAGCTGGGGCTTTTGGTACCTGGGAAGGTGTAGAAGTGACTTAGAATTGGGGGATAAAGCAAATTAACATCTCTGAAATGATCAGCAGTGAAATAGTTAACTATGGAATGTGGTCGATCACACCTCTCTTAGATTTATTGTTTCAGACAGTTTGCCAACTCAAGCAGACATCACCTTATTGGTTTGCACTCAGAACATATTGGAAGGCTTTCATAGTCACCATAAAAGCAAATTTTGTAAATGAAGGCTTAGTTTTCTGAGGACTATATTGCAGCAGGAGTTCTTTTCTCTGGAACCATGAGCACAAGACCGTAAGCTTTTATACTGAACAGGGTTTGTATTTTTTATTTTTCATCTCCTTGTATTATCTCCCCCCACAATAGCTACAAACCAACTAGACTTCACATCCCTCTCTTCCCACTAGGAAACAGAATTATCAGGATGTCCTTAGAGTTGCTCCAGACTGTATACAATGAATAGTTCCAAAAGTATATGATCCACCTTTGAAGTTATGGTAGATTTTTAACAACTTCCAAATGATCATTTTCTACCCAGTTATATCAACACAAATCCTCTCATTTCACTGGTGTTTGGGTGTAAAGGAGAGCAAATTTTAGCCCAGACTATACATTTTTATTTCCCTTTTAAAACCATGTATTTTTTAACTGATTGACTGGAGGGAGTTTAAAGAGGACATGTTAATACTTAACTGCATTGCAATAAATTCAGACTTTTTCAAGTTCTCTTTCATTCAGATTGGTCTGGATCTCACTAGCCTAGTTTATTTTTGATTATAGAAATTTATTTCAGTGAAATCATTCCTTTATCAGCAGGATCTGTCCACATTTGGTTAAATTAAATAGCTTAAGAAACCACAGTGTTTTTTTCCCCAATTGCTTTGATCAAAGTCACATTTAAAAAAATGTTATATTGAATTGAGCTGGATCTCATTAATACAGAAATGATTATATTAAAGTCTTTAACATTTAACTATGACAGTACACTAGTCAGTCCCAGCTTCAATTTGACTGCAAGAAAGGACCATCTTTCTAAAAATCACCTTTGCTGCTGTTTGCTGTGTGTGCACATGACCCAGAGGCTTCAGCTTGCACTTTCTTTCCATTATTCTCTTGATGATAAATTCAACAGTGACTATTTTTTCCTTTGTTGGTTTCTCCTAAGGTTTTAGCTCTTGGCAGATATAGCAGGCAGGTCAAAGATCAAAAGTGTATTTGTTATTTTGGCTAACACTGGCACTCCATCATGTAACTTCAGATATTAAAGCAGGTAGCTTTACAATGGCTCCACCAAGACAGATCAAGAAAGTTTCAAAACAACTTTCCATAGGGTCTGACTTACCTCACTCACATGTGTAAATCAAGAGTAACTCCACTGACCTTCAGTGGCATTATCAGTGTGAAACTGGTGTGGGCCTGATTTTTCACCTACACTAAGCATATTTACATATCACTCTGGCAGCGTAAAGTGGGTATAAACTTATATTATGCCCATTTTAAGGTACTTTTACTACCAGAGCTGTGTAAAGAGGCCTTTGTATAGAAAAGAATCAGGTCTGTGTGAGATCAGAATAAGGCCCATAGTTTGGGTTGCCAGGTGTCCGTTTTTCGACCGGACACCCGGTCGAAAAGGGACCCTGGCAGGTCTGGTCAGCACCGCTGACTGGGCCGTTAAAAGTCCTGTTGGTGCAGGACTGGCAGGCTCCCTACTTGGCACCGCATGGCTGCCGGAAAGCAGTGGCATATCCCTCCGCCACCTAGGTGGAGACGTGGCCAGGTGGCTCCGTGTGCTGCCACTGCCCTGAGCACCAGCTACACAGCTCCCATTGGCCAGGAACTACAGCCAATGGGAGCTGTGGGGGCAGCACCTGCAGTGGGGAAGTGTTTGGAGCCACCTGGCTGCACCTCCACCTAGGAGGTGGAGGGATGTATCACCGCTTCCCGGCAGCTGCCTGAGGTAAGCGCTGCCTGGAGCCTGCACCCCGACCCCCCGCCCCACGCCTCAACCCCTTGGCCCAGCCCAGAGCCCCCTCCCACATTCTGAACCCCTTGTCCCTGGCCCCACCCCAGAGCCTGCACCACCAGCTGGAGCCCTCAACCTCTACCGCACCCCAACCTCTTGCCCCGGCCCATTGAAAGTGAGTGAGGGTGGGGGAGAGTGAGCAACAGAGAAAGGGAGGATGGAGTGAGTGGGGGCAGGGCCTCAGAGAAAGGGTGGGGCTAGGGTGTTCGGTTTTGTGCAATTAGAAAGTTGGCAACCTTACCTATAGTTGTTAGTTAATACACCTCTTTAGCTACAGCTTCATATTCCCCTCACCCCCTGACTTGTGCAAAACTGATGCAAGCATTCTATAGACTTGTGAAGATTTTCTTAAACTCAGGGTTTCTTAAACTCTGCAAACCTCTATTCCTGCCCATAGTCACATTCAAGTAATCTATGATGATGGTTTTCCAGAACTGGGCCTTCAGTTTAATCTGAGCCATTCAGATTGCAGACTACGCAAAATGTATGCATAAGTAGCCAAGATTTGTATTAGAGCTAGGCCTGAGCTGAGAAGTTCAGATTAATGTTTGGACCCAAGCTTCAGGGGTGTTCAGATCTGGAATTCTGGTTTGGATTTATTTCTAGTGTCCACCTTGATATATAAGGGCTTGTCTACACTACCAAATGTTGTTGACAAAACTTATGTCGACACCCAAAAGTCGACAAAACAAAAATCGCCAAAGGGTGTTCACACTTGCTCCCTCTGTTGACAGATCATGTTCACGTTGGGGACACCATCATCAACAGGGTGAGCAATGCACCGTGGATATGTATCCCACAGTGCAGTGTTGTGGAAAGGAAGAGCTGATCGCTGCGTATCTTGAGATTCTCTCCCAGTTCTCTCACAATCCCCTCAGCTGCTGAGAGTAGCATCATGAGTAGCTCTGTGAGCTCTCCTTGCTGAGGAATGGCAAAGCAGCACAGCAGTCTGTCCTCCTCCCCCTGCAGCAGCAGTCTGCCTGCTGGCTGCTATGTTCCTAGTGCCGGGCAGAACAGGAGCATTCCAATGATTTGTTTGTTCCCCAAACGGAGCAGCACACAGATACTTCCAGGAGCTTTGAAAGCGGAGGGGCACATGCCTGCAGGGCAGCAGAGATCAAAATACTGAACAGAGCAATCAGGGCAGGCATTGTGGGATACTGGTGGAAGCCAGTTCTGTTGACAAAACAATCAGCAGTGTCTACACTGGCTCTTTGTCAACAGTAAAGGGAGGGGAAAAGACAGAAGTCTCTCGCAGGGGTGGAAGTTTTTTGTCGCCAAAACTGGGCATTTTTCGCAACAAAAGTCCCATTGTAGTGTGTACTCTCTTGATGTTTTGTCGCCAAAAGGTAGTTTTTGGCGACAAAACTTGCCAGTGTAGACAAGCCCTAAGACTAGTTTCTTACTCCTCTACACTGCTCAGGCAGCACAAAGAAACTGGAATCTGCTTGCAGCTAGACAGCTGAGAATTCTGGTTGGGAGTGGGTGAGAGTGGGAGGGAAGAGAACTCCCAAGAGGTATAAAGGCAGTGGAGCCTCCCTCTGCAGGAACAGCCCCTCTGTTCCTGGCGTAGGAGGAATGCTGAAGGTGGAGAGCAGGTGGGGATGGCAGAATGCGGTATCTAAGCTTGCTTATGGCTCCTTAGGGACTATAGCCAGATGTCATAAGGAAGAGCAACCCCGTGACTTTCCATGGTCATTTGGCTCATTTCAAACGATAAGATTCCTTCTCAAGTGTTTCTTTAGTTCTTGGTAAATGTCTCTCCTACATTTGAATGCTCACTAACTTTCACCAGTTTCTGTTTTACTCCTCTACTGGATTATTTCCTGTTCTAAACTATATTCCTAATTTGAGATCCCTTACATCTCTGCTGTTGATCTCAGTTTGGCATTATTACACTTGGCAAGGTCTAGGTTGTTTTGTACTTGCAGTGACTGAAAGGACGTTGCAGGAAAGTGTTTCCACAGCTTTGTAGTATCACAAGTTAAGAATGTGTTACTAGAATACTTTTTTCTATTATCCTGTGTATATATGGTTTATAATTCCAACTACTTAGTTTGAGGAAAACATTGAATTCACAAATATACACACGCACTCACTTCACAATTTATGTGTAGATGAATTGCAAGTAAGATGGTAGTAATCATTAATGAATGCAAACGTATTTATAAGGAATTCAAGTACTGGTATTTATAAAGAATTCATGTTAGGCTTTCTATATGGGAGCTCTCTTTACTAATTATACAAAGACACAATAGAAAAATGTCAGACATGCTCAGAAGCATTGTACAATGCACATAGAATGTCTTACTTGTGTTTAGTCTGAACTTTTACTCTGAACCTTTTATGGGCTTGTCTTGGAAATATCTAGGGTGAAATCCTGACCCCCATGGAAATCAATGGTAAAACTTCCATTAACTTCAATTGGGCCAAGATTTCATCCCCCATGACTTCCACTGCACAAATGCCTAGATAGGTATTGAATGGTGGGGGCCATTACATAACTGATGCTCAAAGAGGAACTTGAACTCCTGTGAACTTTCGACACTAAAGATGAACTTCCCTTAAGAAGAGAGTATGTAACATGCTTGTAAATGTGTTTCCACCCCCACAGTATGTAGACTGTATAGATAATAACAGCCCTCTAGTACTGTTGTAACTCCAGCTAATGGAGTTTCTCCTTTAGCTCAAGAGATAGGATTCTGTGCTAGTCTAAACCCTGAGATGATCCTGTGAAGGAGTATGTTACATCTCCAGCATGGATAATCTCATTACCTGATTTAATGTGGGTCAAACCCAGGTTCTTTGGAGCTGGCTATTTTATAACATGGTGGCCCAGGGTGTATCTCTCCGCTCAAAGACATTATGCCCCATAGCAAGGTTTTTGTTTTTGCTATGTTGCAATGTTAGGCACCCAGTGTCTTCAGAAATACAATATTGTTCCACGACTCCTTGTTGCACATCAGAAAAAAGAATAGTGAATGTACCTTCATATTTATTCTAGATCATCTACGGAGAGTGATGTAAATAGGACCAAAGTTTTGGTATTAAAGCCTTCACCTGTTCTAACAGAGAATTATACCCTTGCTTGGCATATGGCAAAAATATGTTCTGTGGTGGTATTGTGCAATATAACATCATAGAGCAATACAGTAAGTCATTGTCACATGAGTGGTGGTGGAGATGTAGGTCAAATTCTGCCTTTCACAGTGCCAGCACTTGGGGAAGAATTATTTGTCTGCATATTGCTGAGTCTTTGTGGTTGGCACCCGAAGAGCTTGGAATTTTAGATGGAAACCATCCAAAGGAACTTATTGTATGAGACATACAGAGAATTTACTGTACTGTTAGATACAGTTCAGCTCCTATCTCAGTTGAAAACATAAAAAAAAAAAAAATTTTAAGATCCCTATACACTGATTATTTTTTTATGACGACTGCAGGTTGTCTGGAGAAAGAATGATTG
The DNA here is from genome assembly GCF_002925995.2 of Terrapene triunguis. Taxonomy (NCBI): domain Eukaryota; kingdom Metazoa; phylum Chordata; order Testudines; family Emydidae; genus Terrapene; species Terrapene triunguis. The sequence continues at coordinate 4,054,919 of NW_020665057.1, read as the reverse complement.
CTCCATATAACCAATTTCTCAACTCAAACACATTCATCCTACTAATTAAGAGCTCAAATAGTGGCCAACCTTGGGGGTCGTGGAGCGTCAGCTTACCACACGGGATGGCCAGGGAGGAATTCTGGCCCCTTGCAATAGATATCCATCTAGAGTAATCTGGCAATCAGGGGAGTAGGAGTGCAGCATACTCATCACTGTGTGCCTGCCACTGCTTTCCCCTTGCCCTTACTGTCCCTTTTGGGGTGTCTTTAGCCCAACAGGTGTAAACAGAGAGCACTTCCTGCTTTCAGAGGACATTCACTGTGCGGAAGTTTCTTGTGTTCTCGTCTCCTCTTGCATACTCCCTGTTCACACAGACACAGTCTGCTTCTAAAAGTACAGTGTTCCTTTATATTTAGAAGGTTTGTGATGCATGGAGGGCCCAACCTCACCTCCCACTGAAATTTATGGCAAAACATTTACTGAAGTCCAGGATTGGGTCTGAAATGGAACACATCTGGAGCTCCTGAGCATTTCTCTTAACTTTTATATAATATAAAACTAACAACAAGAACAGTTCCCCTACTTTTGAGGTAAATATATTTCCATTTTTTTGTTTCTTCATTTGAATACAATATTTGGAGTCTGATTAGGATCTTAACTTCCTGCTGAGGCTTATGTCTGTGATAGTCACAAACTGGAACTTCAGACCCCTGAATACCACCCCAAACTTTGGAAAAATGGGATCCAAATGAACTCCTCTTCAAGAGCTAATCCCTCTGTTCACCTTTCAGCAAGTCGCCCACTCTGCCTCCCAGTTGCTGATTTCTCCTCTCATCTGACCAACCTTCAAGATACCCAGGGCTGTCCTTACCCATACGCAAAGTATGCAGCTGCATAGGGCACCAGGAAATTTGGGTCACCAATTTTCCTGGTGCCCTGCGCAGCTGCGTGCTGTTCCAGCCCCTGCTCCTGCTCTTCCCCAGGGCCCCGGCCCCTGCTCCGCCCCCGCCCTGCCCTGCCCCGCCCCAACTCCCATGAGCTCTGCAGCAGGGTCGGGGCTGCACTCACCGGTGGTGGGAGTGCAGTAACCCGGCCCCAGACGCGCCGCTGGTGAGTTCTGGGGGGTGGTTCCCCCCTGCCCCCCAAGCTAGCCCTGCTCCCCCCTCCCCGTGTAGGCGTGGGGCCTGCTTTTCACCCACCACCCCCCGCAGAGGCCTGCCCCCCCACAGGGGGGCTGCGTAGGGCCCCAGAATAGCTAGGGACAGCCCTGAAGATACCAACACTTTTCTTCCCCACTGAATGAAGCTGTCCCCTCTGTCAGCTGTTGAAGCCACCAATTACATAGATCCTGCTTGCAGTTCTGAAGACACCAATTTCCTAGATGTCAGCCAACTGGAAATTACATGATATGTTAAAAGGTTTCCAATTAGAAGGAAAAAGTAGCCCTGTAATCAAGTTATTTTTCAATCTTCATAACTAATACTCTCTTGTCCATCAAAAATATTCCCCTTGTACAGAGTTTTTCAATAATGTCTAGTTAAAAAGTTAACTGGAACAAGTCTGACATTATCTTCTTAAATAGTCTCTGCTTCCTTGCACTTTTTCAGTCTTTTTCTTTCAAATGCAGCCCATTAGGAGCTAAGTGTATTTAAGGGGCTGGAGGAACAGATTTAGGAGGAAAGATTAAAAACAACTAAATATATTAAGCTTGTCCAAACAATTTCTGAGGGGGGCAGGGGGGAAATATGAGAACCTTTTGTCTGTGGAGTGTAAATTCCAAGGAGGGAGGGGGATTGTTTAGACTTGGAACAAAGGAGATGTAACATGGAGTAATGGGATAAAATTAAACAAAGGAAAATCTAGCTTGAACATCAGGAAAATATCTAACAGTGAGGTCTCTTAGATCATAGAATCTCCCATAGGATTTTATGGAAGTCCCCTTGAGTGATTTAAAACTAAACTAGTACAAGTACTTGGATATATATAAATATATATATATATATATATCTTGCATTATCGATGAGACAGGCAAGATGACCTGAATTCCATATAGCTTTGGAGTTTAGAATAGGAGTATAAAATATCAATTCAATAAAATGCTATTATTTTATTTGTATTATTGTTGTTCTTAGGTGCCCCACTCATGGACCAGAGCCACAATGATCTAGACACTGTACAGACACAGACCAAAAAGACAGTCCCTGGCCCAAATTGCTTATAATCTATGCAATGCATACTTATAATGCATGCCTCGTAATTTGATCAGTTTAATTACATCAGTGCACTAATTTGGATTAGCTGGCACCCCTTCTCAGACTGGACACAGCAAATGAAGAACCCATCACAAAATACCATAATTTGATTCTATCACAATGGTCAGTGTCCCCATCTTTTAAGCATTTCCCCAGGATTTTTGTGTATAAAACTGTGTGTGTGTGTGTGTGTGTGTGTGTGATATAATGGATTTTGAGTCAGTTTTGATAAAAAATAAAATATCAAGGATTAGGTGCCAGTCTTTCAAGGGACTCCATTTAGATGGTTCCTTGTGTCTGTCCACACAGAGCAGGTTGCAGGATGTGGGCCTCAGACTGCAAAGGCACCAGCAGTGCCATACACCTACTGTTTTTGAGCATCTCCTTCTGTATGTCTGGTCCCCACTGGATATTTTTTCCCCATTAAACTCAGTTAAGTGCTGCATTCTTTATTTTTTTCCAGAGGGGCTGATGCTCTAATTTTTGCATAAAAGTTTCACTCTTTGCTTGCACTGTCTGAAACGAGGCCTCTTTTCAGAACAACCAAGAAGACTCAACTTTCCTGACATTTTTAATGACCATCAATCTTCTTCTTTGTCAAGGGGCTAAATGGTCTGAAAAATGTGCTGTTGGACAAGTTCCCCCCCCCCCAGTTTATCATGGAAAGAAACCTGGCCTCTCCATTTTTCACTCATTGCCATTATTCTCCCAGTGGATACGTTCTAGTATATGAACATCTCACAATTTTGGCAACTGTTTAAACTTACATTTAATGTATGGGAGTGCACTAATTATGCTTGCCTAAATGTTATAGTTGAGTCAACATTCATTGTCAAGTATCGGGGGTAGCCATGTTAGTCTGTAGCCACAAAAACAATGAGGAGTCCGGTGGCACTTTAAAGACTAACAGATTTATTTGGGCATAAGCTTTCGTGGGTAAAAACCCCACTTCTTCGGGTTTTTTACCCACGAAAGCTTATGCGCAAATAAATCTGTTAGTCTTTAAGGTGCCACCGGACTCCTCATTATTCATTATCAAAAGACTTTCACCTGAAGAACTTGTTTAAAATCTGGTATAAAATTATTAGGAAACATGGGCCCAATCCTAAACTTATAGCAGTCTATGGGAGTCTTAACATTGACTTCAGGGTCTCTGGCTTAGGCTCTGAGTCAGATTTTCAACAGAGCTTTGTACCCAATATGCACCCAATCCAGCTACTTTATATAGGTGCCTAAATAGCATCTTATAGGCTCCCATTTCAATTTTTAAAAAAATGCTATATTTCAATTAAAATAGTTACTTATTGGCAGTTAAAAGACTGTATTATATATACTTTGTAAGATCTTCCTAACAACTTGGCTCAGGAAAATAAATGAAATATAAATAGCTGCCATGGCAATAAGCATAAGAGAAATGGATATAATAATAAAAACAAAACTTGTATCCACAATCTATGGTTCTTCTCATGGGGCAGCCATGCTATACTATATTCCCTAAGTAGTCAAAATGCCAAAACCACAATTCTGGATTGCTCCAAGACTGGGAGTCTGTTCTCTGATTTCATGTACAATAAGAAGAATAGAATAAAACACATTCTAATCTCTACCCCAAACTGACTATCTTTATTCAAGCTAATTTTTGGTTTTTTTGAAAAGTGAATTTTGGACCCCCCCCCCTATTGAAGTCAAGCCTAGAGAGCAGTGAAATCTAGGAAGGAACCATAACTCATCTACAACTTGAGTAGTACAAAACTTTACATAATTGATAGAACTTGATATCCCAAAAGTGGCTGGTACAAAAAGTCGGGCTATAGGTTTCTGTATAAGTACTTCAGTCATTTGGTACGGACACCAATATGTATATAAAGTTATCGATATTCTTCTATTTTGTTACCTATCTCATCTGAGGTGGGGTGGGGTGGGGCATAGCTTATGTTTGTACAGCACTTTGAAAGCCTCACAGTATGTCTACACTTAATCGCTTCAGTGGCACAGCTGCGCAGTGTGGACACTACCTATGACAACAAACAAGAGGGTTTCTCCCATTGGCGTAGGCAATCCACCTCCCTGAGAGGCAGTAGCTAGGTTGACAGAAGAATTCTTTGATTGGCCTAGCATTGTCTACACCAGGGGTTAGGTTGGTATAGCTATGTCTCTCAAGGGTGTGGATTTTTCACAGCCCTGGGACACGTAGCTATACTGATGTAAATTCTTGGTGTGGACCAGTTGAAAAGCATTCTATAAATAAAAGGTGCTACCAGTGTGTCATGGCACAATGACAGTTTTAGCCATCTTTATAATAAAGCAATCAATTTATACTCTGAGCTTTCCACATACTGAAAAAACTGGCCATGACGTAAGTTGTGAGTTGCTGTTAGGCTCTAGGGGATAACTCATGCCATTTTGGAGCATTGCGGCAGGTATGGAGTTGCGCTGTCCCAGGGTGCTGCTATCCGGTGTGCAAGATCCTTCATCGATAATAGGTGTAGCTACTTCCAGTGACACAGCTGGATTGCTCTTTGAGCTGGTTTGGAGCAAGATGGAAACATGTCCTGCCTTCTCTTCTCTTTCCCCATGCCCTAGTGAGTAATGTGGACCTTGAGGGATGTCCCTCAGCACAGGGACAATTGGGATAAATTGCAAGGGCTAGGGACGGTCTGGCCCTTAATCTTAAAATGTGAAAGTTTGTGGTTGACAACAAGTTATAAGGCTGGCTTAAAAATCCCACGATTTTAAAGAATAGTAAACTTGAATATTTTTGCCTTCTGTTTATGGAGTATTTAGGGTTCAAGTGTTCAACCTAAGAACTTTTTTTTTTTAAAATAGCCTGACTTCAGAAGCTAGAATTTGAAGAAAAACACCAAATTTTGAGAGACTTGTGACAAAATTGCAGGAGTTGGCAAAACTGCCTCATTTCTCCTTTAGAAATTCACATAGCTTTTGGAAAATAAACCAACTAATTTAGCATTAAAATTAAACACTCTTACAGTTTAGCTAGAGCCTAGTGTATAATAGGTGATGTGCCTGTACAATATAGCTTTTTTCTTTTTTGGTCAAGTTACTGCCTTAATCCTAATTGGTGAGAGAGATGCTCCTAGATTAAGAATAGTAGCAGCAAAGTCAATATTCATCACTGGCCAGGCTGGACCTCTCTCAAAGGTGAAGTTTGGGCCTGAGCTTTACTGTATGGTCTCAGTGGATAGGATGCTTACAGAGCTATGCAGAACACCTATGAATGGGAGACTGGCCTGCTGAGGTGAGGGGGCAGCCAGTGGCTGCCACAGGATACAGGCTTGGAGGAAGAATGAACAACTCTGTGTGGCAACTGTCTTCCCCATCTGCACCACTCTTAAATGGCAAAGAAGCATGATGCCACTCCTGCAGAACTTAAGACTTTCATAGGGGTAGTGAGGAGGAAGAGTATGAGGCTGGCTGTGAGAGCAGGAGAGCAAAGACAGCCAGTGGCAGAAGGACAATATTTGTGGGTCAGAAGGAGGTGATTGCTAAGTCCTGATGGTTCATGGAGTTGCCTGGTCCATGCAACACTTTCCCCTGAACCTTGGATGACATAAATCTACTCCTCTTTCTCCCCCCTCCCACCCCAACATAGCAGCAAATATTAATTCCCTTTTTCTCTTTACATTCACCTCAATGAGGTAGGAACTTCTGAAATCAGGACCCAGTCACCTCAATGAGATGTTAACTTCTTAGGTATAGCTTAGGAACTGCTCCAGGCATGAACCCTTTCTCCAACCACTGCTTCAGTAAAAACAACAAAAATTACATGTGCACCAAAAAAACCCCGCATGGTGAGTCAGAGGTGGGGCAGTTCTGCACGACACATGCTATTTATAAATCTGGCCATTTCTGGCTACCCTGTCCCCTTTTTGTCTTCAACATCCTGCAATGGCGAATTGCTTTTTTAAAAAAGTCTAAGCTCAGGGTACTTAGAATTTTTGACAAGGGCAAAAATATTCTCTATCAATCCTTTTAAGTGTAGGTGAGCCACAGATTTAGATATGTCTATTCCAATGGTTCTCAAACTTCATTGCACTGTGAAAAAATTATTACATGACCCCAGGATGGGGGACCGAAACCTGAGTCCACCTGATTCCCACTGCCTTGGGTGGGGGAGCCAAAGCCAAAGCTCGAGCCCCACTGCTCTGCGTGGGATAAGGGTCAAAGCCGAAGCCCAAGAGCTTCAGCCCCAGCCAGGGGACCTGTAACCTGAGTCCCGCTGCCCAGGTCTGAATCCCTCAGGCTTCAGCTTCAGCCCCAGCAAGTCTAAGCCAGGCTTCAGCTTCAGTCCCAGCAAATCTAAGCCAGGCCTGGCAACCCCATTAAAATGTCCCGACCCACAGTTTGAGGTCCCGACCCACAGTTTGAGAACTGCTGGTCTATTCATAAAGTACTCATTTTCTCTATTAGTATTTCCCAAACTTTACTCCACTTATACCCACTGTGTAGCAACTGCTATGTGGGCTGCTAAAAGGAGGAATTTAAGTGAGTCTTTTTGGCAAGGTTGCTCTCCCCATCTAACAGTGACAATGTTAGGTTGAGCAATAAATGTTCACTGTTAGTAAATAAACACTACTCAGCTACTCCTCTCCAGAGAAATTGGAATTTAGGTGATTACATCAAATATGAATAAGAGTACAACCGCAGCTGCCTCCTTTCTAACATCTATCATTGGATCTGTCCTTTTTAAACAATCTGCTTGGGGTAAGAAATTCTCTCTCTAAAATGTAGCCCGATGTTATAAAATGCAAAGTATGTATCTTAAATACTTACATGCCCCATATTACTATCTGAATGTCTCACAATCTTTAATGTATTTATTCTCAAAACACCTGCATGAGGTAAGGAAGTACGATTATCCTCATGTTACAGATGAGAAACTGAAGCACAGAGTGACTAAAGGACTTGTCCCAGGCAGGGCCGGCTCTAACTTTTTTGCTGCCCCAAGCAAAAAAAAAAGAGTGCCGCCCCGCCGTAACACCCCCCCGAGTGCCGCGTCACCCCACCGAAACACCCCCCCATCGCCGCCCTGCCGAAACACCACCCCGAGCGCTGCTGCGCCGCTGAAACACCCCCCCGAGCGCCGCACCACCCCACCAAAACACCCCCCCATTGCTGCCCCGCCCCGCCAAAATACCCCCCCGAGCGCTGCTGCGCTGCCAAAACACCCCCCCGAGCGCCACGCCACTGAAACACCCCCCCAGCGCCACACCACTGAAACACCCTCCAGAGCGTCGCACTGCCGAAACACGCCCCCCAAGTGCCGCGCTGCCGAAACCCCCCCCCAGCGCCGTGCCGCCGAAACACCCCCCCGAGCACCACGCCATGCCGCCGAAACAAAAACAGCCCCCCCCGAACGCTGCCCGGCCGAAACAAAAACAACAACAACAAAAAAACCTTGAGCGCCGCCCCGCCGAACCAAAAAAAACCAAAAAAAACCCCCGAGCGCCGCGCCGCCAAAATACCCACCCCCCGCCAGCGCCACGCCACGCCGCCGAAACACAAACAACCCCCGCCCCCCGAGTGCCGCCCGGCCAAAACAAAAACAACAACAATAAAAAAAAATGAGCACCCCCTGCTACCCCAAGATTGGCCGCCCCTTACAAGATGCCACCCCAAGCACGTGCTTGGTCGGCTGGTGCCTGGAGCAGGCCCTGGCCCCAGGTCACAGAGGAAGTCCGTAGTGGAGCGGGAACTAGGTTCCCCAAGTCCTAGGCTAGTGCCCTAACCATTGGACTATTCTTCGTCTCTTCTAAATCACATAATTGTCATTAGTATGGATCTCTCTCTCCTAAGAGTCCCAAAAAGTCTTTCAGAGAGGGAGTGGGTAAATGGTAGAATTGCACATATTCCATCATATTTTTAGGCTGGGTATTTTCAAAATCACTTAATGCTGCCTTTATTCTGCTCCCATTGAACTCAATGGTATCTCTCACATTGACTTCAATGGGAGCAGAGAGAGGTCAGTGTGGAGTGCTTTAGAAAATCCCACCCTGATTGTCTATATTAAATTGTCTGTTATAGTTTTGGAAAATAAATTCTAAATCAATGATACTTCGCATGTACATTGTGCTTTTCATCCATAGATCTAAAAGCGCTTTATAAAGGCACACAAGAATTTTATCCCCTTTGTACAAATGGGAGGAAAATGAGAGATTAAATCCCACTGTTATACAGCTTGATAACAGTGAAACTAGGGATAGAACTCTCCTGACGGTCAGTTCCCTAGCATCTCCATTGGACCCTATTACCTCCTTGTTATAATGTGCTTGGATTATTTTGTGCCCATGGAGATCATAATACTTGCTCTGGGGGCTTTTCTAAAGAGCAGGATAAAAGAAAAAGAGGATCAGAGTCCATGGGAAAGGTGAAAAAGGAGATGAAACTGCCACTGTTGTAGTGACTGACCCAAAAGCTGCTGGTCTTTACAAAGTTTGGATATGTCTTTCATCCAGTTCCAGCTTTCAGGGTGGTGATCTGTTCTACTATTTCTGATCCTTTTCTCTCTCTGCTGGAACTGAAACTGTACCAGAAAGGGAGTTTAAACACATGATGGGAGGTATCTGAATTTATAGCAGATTATGGTTTCATTGCCTTTTTTTACTTTGTTCTTTTTCTTTTCTAATGGTTCCAAAGTTAACTTTATAGCTGGCATAACTTGCAAACATTGGCTCACTTGCTAATCACTGGAATGGCATTTCTGGTGAATGGTTATATATAAAACTTTGCATCTTCAGTACTTTGTGCATTAAAGGGCACTTTATTTGCCCGAACGGAGACAATTTGCAGGATTTAGTGTTGCAGGCACTATGAAAGCTGTGTCAGCTTTGGAAAGATGCCTGACATATTCTTGTGTTCTTTGTCACTACAAACTAGATCTGAACAAATAATTCACAACTAATAATCTATTTTTCATAAATAGCCAGTTGTTTGTGAAATATCCATGACTCAGTTGCAAATTGCGTGAATTTACTTTTTTAGACTTTATTGGACAAATATTTTTTTCGGACTAGATAGTTGTGTACGAAAATTGTTTGCCTAATTGACCATTTGCATATGCACATAACGTAACTTTTGTATATGAATTTTTATATTTTCAATTGTATGTGTGCAAATTAAAATGTCAGACCCAAAATCAGAACAGCATGCAGGGAAAATCTTTATAATAAAAGAATACCACAGTCTTTTTTTTTATAATTTAAGAACTTATTAGTTTTAAAATATCCAAATTCTAATAATATTACATCATCTCATGGGATGAAGAGAATCCACTTGTGTTTTTATGAGCCCAGTTCAATTATTTAGCTTCTGCAGCAGAGGGAAACCAGGTGTGCTAGACATTTTTGGTTGAATTGGCCCTTGGTTAACAATTTACTTGTTCTGCTGCCCGCAGGGTTGAATAAACTGGACCAAATAAGGGACTAGAATCTTCACCTAGTCATAATTATCCAAATGCAACCTTTCGATACGCTGCTTCCACTAATGCACATTATTGTGTGAATTGGCAGGTATCACAATGGAGGCTGGGTTGATGACAAAATGCAACCCCAGCTCAGATTTAGAGCAATCTCCTATTAATTACAACAATGATCACATTCTGGCATGTTTTTGTAGCGTCATGCATCCAGATCAGGCACATTACATGCAGTATACACCTTAAGTATATTTTAGAACTTCTGGTATTCAGTGACAGACCACAGAACAATAGTGCCAGTTAAAAACAATAACAACCCATCAAAATAAAGACATAGCAATAGATTAACTCCAACATTATTTCATTGCACATGCAGCTGTTAGTTTGATCTGCTGCACTTTCTCCAGCCAGAACTTTCTTATAAGTATGCCTCTTCAAGACTTAATAAGGAATGACACCTTATTTATTTAGAACATGTATAATAACCTATTAGAGAGACAAGGTGGGTGGGTGAGGTAATATATCTTTTATTGGACCAACTTCAGTTGGTGAGAGAGAGAGAAGCTTTTGAGTCTCTTTGAGTAAAATATATTATCTCATCCACCTTGTTTCTGTAATATCCTGGGACCAAAATGGATACAACAACACTGCATATGATAATCTATATTTTTATCTTTCCATGTTATATTCATTTAAAAAATCTGTCCAAGTATACATCACAAACAAATGGGCAATTGCTACAGGATAAAGAGCGAACAAGCAAATGTGAACGCATCATGGAGTACAGAAAAAGTCAGACACATTTGTCTGATCTTTTCCTTCTCTTTCTCTCATGGGACTCAAATATTATTACTTACAATTCTCCTTTGTTCTATTTGGTTATTGCAAGAATAATTGTTCAGCAATATATATAAACTGGGTGTTGTTTATCTCATAAAGGGCTGGGTTGTTTGTCATTACTCCTGGAAGACTGTTGAAAGTGTAGCGGGTTTCTTAGTGCCTCATGGGTCTTGGACTACTCCTGTGAATAGGTTCCAGATGCCCAAGTATTCTGTGCTAGAGCTGTTCCTTTGGGGCAAAACCCTCCATGTGCTAGTCTTGGCGCAAGGAGACTTGCGGGGGAGGAAGGCTGTGAAATGGCATCAGAATCACTGGTTTCTGTCTGTTTTGCTCCACATGTTGCAGTGTGATGAGTGGAACTGGAGAAAGAGGGTCAGGTGCCCAAAGGGGGACCCACTGGTGTGGTTGTGATATCAGGGGCTTAGGAGTGCAAGCTGGAGTATACTGCTACCATTCAAACACAGACTTCTCAGCATAAACACTGGACTTTCTATATGCTCGGTAAAGATCTCTTTAATGAAACGGGTATTTCCAGGGTACCCATCATAGTACTAGAGCATCTCTGGGTGTGCTTCCTGGCTAGGCGGAGGCACATATTCAGTAGATCCCTACAGTGATGTGTCCTCTGGCCTCCTGATTGGTCCCTCTCCAAAATCTCAGTGGTTATGCACAATGAACCATCCAGGAGCTCAGCTCCACTCTGTGCAGGGAGCACCCATATCCTGCCCTTGGCTCTGTGATGTTGAACCTCAATAGTTCCACTAAGACAGAGTGTAGGGTGAGATTTCCCCCTTTATGCCTGAGTTTTTTCCATTGAAAGGCTCTCCCACACCTTTGAAAGCATTTTATGTTAGGCACATATAGTACATAGCATTCCACTCAGCATCTATTATGTTTGTTACTAAAAACCATATGCCCTCCTCAGTTTCAAATTCTGGTTTCAGTTACGTTAGTGTAAACTCAGGGAATTTCATCAACATCAATGGAATTAGTCTGGATTTACATCTGTCTAACTCAGTGCAAAGTTTGCTCCCAAATCTCTAGGTTTGGAGGCTGAGAAGAAATGCATGATTCATGGACTGGAGGACTTTGGAAACTGGAAAATTGAAGAACAAGACACAGGGTATAAAAGAAAAATGAGACGACCCATAAAATGCTGATAATTTGAACAATATGAGCTGTTTTGTCTTGGTTTGCATAAGGGAATTCATAGTTGATATTTTTGTGAGCTAGCTGGAATTGTTCTACCTGTATAATGTTGTTTTCACTTTCTGCTATTTTCTAGTTATTGAAATTAACCTTTAAGATGTGGCATTCCTTACGGACATTTGCCTTTGTGGTGTTCAGTGATCACTCAGAGCTTAAGGAGATCTGTTTCGTTCAGTGTCCATATTCTTACTGTCTGTATATAACAACAAGAGCTTCACAGTGCCCCACCCAGACTCTGTCTGGAAAGCATCCCCTAAAGGCACAGTCCCCAATACCATATCTTCCTTTCCAAGTCAAAACTTAATAACTAATAAAAAACCAACATTAATATAACATGCAATTATTGTCAACAACTGAGGTGTGGTCAGTCATGGCTAGTGGTCAGAGCCAAGGTAAGGAACCAGGACTCAGAGCCAAGGGTCAAAGCCAGAGTCAGAAACTGAGCTGGGCTGGAGCAAGGCTGTGGACAAGGCAGGCATAGGCGCAATCACAGGTGTGGGCTAAACACTGAGCAACAATGACCTGGTGGCTGCTTAAGAGCACATCTGCCAGTTCCCCACAGCCAATCAGATGATTCTGCTGTAGCTCACATGTGTTCATTAGTCTACTTGAGCTAGCTCAGGCTCCGCTGCAGTCCTCCATTCCTGGCAATTACCAATACGTATAAACAACCCAATAACTAAACTTGCAAACAATTTTCAATTAGTCTTTGAGGTGACCTGCTCTCATTTGGACCAGCAGGGCTCCCCTAGATCAACACTGTTGTCACCAGGAGGCAGTGTTCTGGTTGTTTCATGATCTGGAGACCTGTTACTTCAAGCTGTTGTGGTTACTGCCTGCCCAAGACCCTCGTGGGCAAAACAGCAGACTCGGTGCTTCTTAGCTTCCTCCCTTCTGTGTTTTGGTGTCACCTATTCCTCGGTAGTGTGTCTGTCTGTGGTGACAACTTTTTGTGACACCACTGCTGTTTCTCATCATAGAAACACACAGCGCCATTTTCTTGAAGTGGTGGCAGCTCTCAGTACTCCAAATCATATTGAGTGTTTTTTTTGCTGTGTCTGTCTCTTTATACACGCGCAAGTCCCCAGCAACCTCAGTTTCTAACAGGCAATTTTGTGTTCAGTTTTCTGTTGAACAAAATGTCAGCACGCGAAAACACATACTTCATCGGTGCCATTTTGTAATTTAACAGTGCTAAATATAGATCAAAGTTTGACTCAACAATCTTTTTCAGTACAAGCTTTCTTATTTTGACACTGTTTTCCACCAACATGTTGGATAATGGAGACAAGTGGTTACATGTCTAGACCTGTACTTCAGTGCAAACTGCTTAAACTCATGCCAACTACACTGTAGCCCATTGTGAGATATTTTTTGTGTCAAGTATACCATGTCTAGCAAAAATAGATTTGATATGCACAATTACTTGGTTTGCTGTAGTATCTTCTAGTAAGGCTGTCTCAGAGAAGTGAGAATAATAGTTTAAGGCGAGTATTTTTCCCCCCCAGCAAGCGCAAACAAATCTACACCTTCTTTGTTCCAGGGGGCCAGTTTTTCCTGTGCCATGAAACAGGCTCTTTTGTGTGACTTGTTCTGTATTTTTGGCAAATGCAACAAGCCTTGACAGTTTCCTTAATGTTACTGTTCATTTGATGCCAGCATAAAATGTCTGTTTCTCTTAAATTTTTGTTAATCTGTAAATCTTCATATTTCCTTTTTAAGATATTTTTATGTAATACTTTAGGAATCACCATCCCGGTGCCCCTAAGCAAATCCCACCGACAACTGAGAGCTCCCGCTCAAAGTGAGGTGGGGCTGCAAATATGCTGTTCAAGCCACCCTGTGCTAATAACCTTGAATACTTTCTGCAGAGTTTCATCTGAGCAGTTGTTCTAGCGTTCACAGGCCATATTTTATGAGACCAGACAAGGTTTTTTGGGGGGGGGTTGTTTTTGATTGGCATGTACAAAATTTAGGTCTGGACTTTGCTCCACTGCATTTTTGTCAAATGATCTATAGAGCGTATCTGAAACTCCAAATCTTTGGCTATATCACTTGATTCATTTAGATTTATATAAAGAGTTTGTGTGGGTCAACAATATCTCTAATTATCCAAGCTAGGGCTTCATTCTTAGGGCTAACAACAGGGAATGGAGAAAGCAGCCTGCTAAAAGGGTAAATCCTCAGATTTAAATCCATTCATGTGTCTATTTTTTATACATTGTAGTTTCTCATATATGTGTATAGAAGATACATGTGTACTATTTGCTAAACTATGTATATAAGTTTACTATTTAAATATTTAGGCTTTGATCTACCATTGTGTTCTTCCAATTTTACCTAGCATAATTCCACTGAAATGGAGTGGCGTGGAAGTGGTGAATCAGGCCCTTACTGTGTTCTATTAAGGAAAAATAATGCCAGAAATGGGGACCTAAGTGGTGCAGCCAATTAGACAGAGGGAGAGAAAGAAATAGACACTGTCTATAGTACTGCAGTATTTACAATGCACCCATCGCAAAAGTGTTTGGATGCTAAAGTTTGTCATATGCAGATCCACTATATTCTCCTTTCACCCGTGTGAAAGTGGAGTTCCAATTCCATCATATGTCAAAGAGAATTTGATGGTCTCCAATTTTTCTTGTCACCAAATTGGTGTAAAATTTGGCACAATAGCTACTCCATACAAGAGAGGACCAAGACTAAAATATTAAGGGTGCAGGAGGGCAGGAAGGGATTGGCAGAGCTGGAAATGCCAATTTGAGAACATGGACTTGTCAGGTATTGCCTACTCAGGCAATCATTTGCAAAGTATACCAGAGTTGGGTCATGGACAGCAATACATTTCCTTAGCTATTTTAGAATAATCCGCAGAGAAATAGCACAATGAATTGAAAACAGATGGACAGAAAGATGTATTTGGCCATTGAATATTCTGTGTAACCACGTTAAGTCAGGTGTCTGACACTGTGACATTTTTGTCTCAGTAGGAAAGGAAAAGAACACCTGGAAACTGAGTGATTGGCGGTGGAGTTAACATTTTGATAGGTATGACACAATTTTATTCATTTTTTGTTTCCTTTTAATAAGTTTTTCATTTGCAAATTAGATTGTTGGAAAAATCAACCAAAATATGATTTTGGATAGGAACTTAAGCTTGGAGGACAAAGTGTTTGCTATTCCATCAAATCTTAGCCATTTTATCTGAAAACCATTGGATATGCTATATAATCTCTTGTGTTTTCTAGTGGGGAAGTCAGCATTATTTTCTCAATATGTAAAGCAAGGAAACAGCCAGGGCTGCATTAAGTAGTGAATATAGAGCACTCATCCAGTTGAAAAGGCAACAAGGAGACAATCCTTTTTGAAATGGTAGATATGAGAATGTAAATACAGTAAACAAGCCATCTAAGTGTAAATTTCTTAGTTAATGGAAATGTGCATCACATGCCCATAATTAGGGCCTGATCTTGTACCTCCCCACAGGTGCTACCATCCTTTCCTCCCTCAGGACCTAGCAAATGGTGCTCAGCATCTTGCAGCTTAGAACCCTCAGGCTGCAGGATTTTTCTGTAATATCACATGGCATAAGGAGACTAATTAGGTCAAGATTTTCAGAAGTGATTGGTGACTTTGGGTGCCTCTGTTTTTGGATAGCCAAACTGAGACACCTTCTATGGGTTTGATTTTGAGAGTGCGCTCAGCACTTGCCCTCTGACAATCAGGTGCCCCTAACATATCTCAAGGTATGGCCCTCCAAATCATTATTCACCTTTGCAAATCTTGGCTTCAAACTTTGTCTATTCAAGAGACTTGAACCATCAGTAAGCAAACTGGCAGGTCACCTCCACTGTAAGCACAATACAGGGTGTCTACATTAGCCATGCTACAGGGGTGTGCCATTAGGAAAGAATAATCCAAATATGTACACTAGATAATTATTGGTTTCAGTAGATATTATATAGAGTGTTTTATTTGGAACAAAGAATCCTGAGACAAATTAGACTAGTAACTGACTTTAAAAAGAGGTTAATTCAGTTGAAGCTGTATCAGCAAACTGAGGCTAGCTCCACTTGTGAGCAATTCCAGAGACATTTTACCCAGTCAAGTTCCCTAGCAAGATAAATTAACTCCTCAGAACAAAGTTTCATTGGTTAGTGATACCCTGAGGACTTCTGGCTTTTCCACATTAACTCTTGATAGGTGCCATGTACAACATAGGCCAGTTTCCCACATTCCTTACACATGTAAACTTCACATTGAAGTCAGTGGGAGATTTGTTTGAGTAAGTCATACAGGATGACTTACCCACATGGATAGTACTTGAATGGTTTGCAAACTAAAAGATCAAATTCTCTTTGGACAGGTTCATGCAACTCCCAATGGATATTATGTGTACTGATTTTGAGGAAATAGCTTGAAACTAACTTAACTATGCTGGTTAAATGACACTTTTGTGCCATCCAGTGATCAGTTGGATAGTATTATATCAACATGTCTGATACAGATCAGGCATGTCCTTCTTCCTTGCTTCTGTAGATGCTTCATACTGCTTCTTCTCCCTGTTAGATAATGTAAAGAATGGAGGAAAAAAAGGTTAATCTTGGAGATTAACAAGCACAGATATAGCATTTGTTTTTTTCATTGGACACTCGTGAGATTCACACATTTGATTTTTATGGGCTGATGATATTTGTGCAAAGCCAATGCATTTTTAGGTTGTTTTAGAATTTGTAGCATGGTGTCAGAGCCACAGCCATATCATAAAAAACTGGCAGGCAATCCTATTTCAAGATAGAACGTTTGTTACAGAATGTTCAGAACTATTAGAGATAGGACTGAATCTAAACCTCATATACAAACATCCCTGAACTCTGAGGGATTTCAAATCTGGCTACAGCCTTTGCAGCTTGGGCCAACCTCTAGTCCACAAAAATGGGTGTCTAAAGTTAGAATTCAAAGTTAGACTTTAAAATAAATGCTCTGGTTTTCAAAAGTGCTGAGCACCCCACAACTTGCACTGACTTCAAATGGAGCTGCTGGTTTCTCAGTACCTCTTAAAATCTGAGACACTACAGGTGGAGAAAAAAAACAAAGAAACCCTGTCTTCCCTCTTGTAACAGAATTTGGCGTAATGAGTAGCAGCAAGAGTTTACCACAAGCCATTTTGCATCCTTATATGTTCCACCTAGAAAAGGGTGCAAGCTGGAGTTTATGATCTTGAAAACTCCCATAATTCTGGTGATCTGGATAATGAGGAGCCCAGAGTGAAACAACCTATAGCTGTTTTGTGTTTTTTGTAGAAACCCACCAGGTCTTGCCTATTCCTAGCTTAGGGACAAAATTAACCTTTCATCTGAATGCCTCCCCAGACTGAGGTTTCAGATAAAATGGAATCCAGATCTGAACCTCATCAGGTTTTGTAAAACCTAAGCCCAATGGATTAGATTTTACAAAACCAAATATATCCGCCTCAGCCCATTTCTAGTTCCTGAGTTTTCCAACCCAGACTGTCTTGTCATTTTACTTGTTTATTGTGTAAAATATCTTGTTTTTGTTTCTTATGATTAATTATACATAGAGGAAATAACAGTCCTTACTTTCAACATGGGCAGAGCCCATCTATGGCAGGGCAACGACTCACCAGTGTGGCACCTCCTGCTGGTCATCCTGGGAATTAGCTCTTCCAGCCCAGAGCACCCTCTGCAGGCCAGTGTCTCACCTGCCACTGGCCCCTGTGTCCCTCCCAGACCCTGGTACCCTTTCTCTCAGGGTTCTGCCCTTTGCAGTACCCCCACAGTCTCTGGGTCTCCCCACCCAGGGAAGCCCCCAATCCTTTATCCCCACCTTGCCTCAGTGGCTACTGCCAGTCATCATCTAGCCCCTGCTCCCTGGGGCAAACTACAGTCTATAAACCACTCATCAGCAAGGGGGGTTGGACTAGCTGCCTCTGCCTATCTCTGGGCTGCCCCCCTAGAACCCTTGTGGGCCCTTAACTCAGCCTGGGGCTTAGCTAGGCTGGAGCTCCCCAACTCCCTCTGCCCTTCCCCAGCACTGCTCCACCCTAGGTACCCTTTTCTACTTCCCAGGCAGCTAGGTCCTTCTCTCTCTGAAGCTAGAGAGAGTGTCTTTTGAGTGCCTGGCTCACAGCCCTTTTATAGGGCCAGCTGTGGCCTGATTGGGGCGTGGCCTCAGCTGGGCTGCTTCCCCAATCAGCCTTTCCCCAGCCACAGCCCTCTCCAGGACTGCTTTTAACCCCGCCAGGCAGGAGCGGGGTGACCACCCTGCTACACCATCTCTAAGAATCTATCTACATACTGTATTTTCAACAATTCCTACTATTGCTTAATCCCATCCTGTCTGATGTGTCTAAAGCAAACAATGAATTGTTTTGAAGTACAGCTGTTTGAGGTTTTCACCCTAGCTTTATGGTTCTGTCAACTATGCCACTTGATTATATACTCTTTTCTTGCACATCTTTCCCCTAATTTTTTCAACGAGTTAGCAGTTCTCCTGATCATGAACGTATAAGTATCAAATATCTGATTCTCTGCAGCAATGAAGTTTTTAGTTGTTTAAAAGTTTACAAACATTACATAATCACTCTTCTAATGATATCTTTCTTGACTCTTTTGCTTCTGATTTGATGCCTTCACTACAAATATTTCCTATGTTTATTTTTGTTTTTAAGATGGTTAAATGCTACAAATACAACTTCAGTATACCTCTTGCAGATACTAGTCCAGAACCTCCCTTCAATGGAACTTTGCTAATTTATGCCAGCTGAGGATGTAGCCTTTCTTGTCTGTTTATACTGACAACTTCTTCTGTTTGCCAATTTCCTTCCTATGAAGAAGTATTTTCATATCTTTGTACATTCATTCTCAGTATGGTATATTTACATATTGTATGGGTCCAATTGTCTGGTTTTAGCACGGCGGGTGCGAAGGGACTGTAAACCCAAGTGCACCAACTCCTAGGGAATTTTGCTGGTATAGGGGAAAATCCCTGAGTGACATACAGCCAGCTGGTGTATGCCACTGATCTCTGCACCTCCTTTCCAGTCCCTTAGTGCAGGGTAAGTTTCAAGAGAGAGGGGGGCATAGTTCTATTGCTTCTGTGATTCAGCTATTCCTGTCTGCTGGAACAACTTCTTGATTAAAAGCAGAAATTTGCTATGGATTAAATATGTAACAGGAACATAGAGGATTAAATAACCATATTGTCCCTCCCACTCACAACCCTACCCCCACAAAAAAGGAATTATCTTAAACAGAAGTGAGCTGACATCTTTTCACAACTAAAACTTCTGGGTTAAGGATCAGCAAATAGCAGCAGTAAAGAATTATTGAAAGCAGAGAGAAACAGACAGAACAGAAGTAAAAGTAGATTGAATATGTTGAAAACCCAGGAGTAAATGACTTCATCAATTAATTTTATAAAATATTTCATTAATTCCTAACATCTGAAGAGCCCTCTGCTGGTGTAGCTCCATTGAATAGAAATATTTGCCATACATAAGTTTAGGGATCTAGATGTCATTGTAGATAGTGCAATGAAGCCCTCTGCTCAATGTCAAGTTGTGGTTGTTTAAAAAAAAAAAAAAAAAAAAAATGCAAGGATACATAAGGATTGGGATGGAGGATAATATGGAAAATATTATAATGCCATTGTATAAATCAATAGTGTAGCATCATATAGAATACTGTGTGCCATATGGTAGCCCAATGGAAAATCTGTTATACCATGAAAGATGGAAAAGAATGGGATTGTTCACCTTAGAAAGGAGAGGAATAAAAGGGAATACAAGTCAAGTATATACAATAATGAATGGTCTAGAGAAGGTATATCAGGGTCTTCTGTTCCCTTCCCCGCCTCATAACACAAGGACAAAGGGATATTCATTGAAATTAAAAGGTAGCCAATTCAAAACGGAAAAAAGAAAACATTTCCCCCCACAATGTGTAATTAGAATGTGGAACTAGTTGTTACAGAAGTCACTGAGCCCAAGAATTTAGCAAGATTCAAAAAGGGATTAGATATTTATATAGATATCAAGAATATCCAGAATTATTATAATGAGCAATAACAAAAATTATGGAGCAGTTATTAAACCTCATGCTTCAAGACTTAAACCAGTATTAGAGACCAGGATGAGACATATGTAAGGGAAGACTATTTCACATCTGCCTTCTGCAGGCTTCTTACCTTCCTCTGAAGCATAAGATAGTAGACTAGATGGACCTTGGGTCGGATCCAGTTTGGCAATTCCTATGATCCCATGCCCATTAAATATGTTAAAGCTCAATATCAATATCATGTTGAGGTGACATCTAATTTTAACCTGTTAATTTTCTGCTGCAGTAAGGGCACTGTGAAATACAGCTTTCAAAATTCAAAAGCAACTTCTCTCCTTTTAATCTAGATTAAAACAAGGCGTAATCTCTAATAGAGCCTGATACAACCCCCCACATTCCCCAACTGAAGTTGATGGGAATCTTTCATTGCTTTCAATGGGAGTTACATCAGGCCCTAAAATTACAGAAATAGAAACAAAGGAAAATATTAATCCCAAACCCCATTGAAATGTGTAAGAGGTTATTGAATTGAGTTGGTTGAATGCATATGTGCATGATAGCTTTTCTTCATCTTGATTGGGGTAGTGACAAAAATGAAAAATATAAACAAAATTCTGAAATATATTGCAGCTTTCCTATTATTCATTTCTAGAGGTTCAAAGTTGTTTTTAAAGAGCCGGCTTTATGCTATTCTAGGTTATGGCTATGAGCCTTAAAAATTTACAGTTAAATATTTCCATAACAATGTAAGATCTTTTCTGTGCAAACTGCTTTCCCCCTTGGATTCATCATATACTTCCAATTTTGGGCATTATGGGACTCTGTTATGTGAGACAAAATTAAATGCAAGTAGGGGGTAGAGGCAGATAACAAAAAGAACCAAACAGCAGATTTATCAAAAGCAATGTGGATAAAATAAAATCTCCAACTGGGAGTTTGCACATTTTTGCAGCCTCAGGGCTGCAGTATAAATTTCTGTCAACACTGTTTAAGTGCAAAATTGCATTGACATAGTGTAATTGATACAATAATCTAACAGTAACACAGTTATGTATGATAACGCATAATCTCACAAACCTATTTATATTGAAAACCCAAATGCAATATATAAAAAGTTATTTTTCTTGAAAAAACCTATAACACCCAGTTAGTTAAGTACCTAAATACAGATGTAGGTGTTTGATTTTTTTACACCCAGTTTAGCCTAGTGCAAGTAGGGTGCAGAAGCAGACAACAAAAACGGCAAAGGAGTAGATTCCTTTTAATTAATGTGAATAAGCATATGCCCAAAATCTGGGTTCAAATTTCATAATTCCTAACTGACCAATAGTTCTACTAGAAACAGAGTGAAAAAAGTACACCAGAAGTTTAAAGCATGATACAGAATGCTTGGAATTTGTGGACATGAAATGTGTAAAGTTAGAACCAGTATAACTTAAATATTTTTAGTGTAAAAATGGCATTTTTCAAAAATGAAAAGTGTTTTGCTTTGTAATATGTGACAAAAAAAAAATAAAAGAATTTAGCCTGTTGGTTTTCTGTTTTTGTTAATCTTCATCTTCATTTTTGGTCATCTTCTCCATGTTCATTTCTGTGTGTTCTGTCACTGGTTGCTATCTTCTTCCTTCTTTGTGTTCCATTGTCATCATCCTTCTCTGTGTGCCGTTGTCATTTCTCATCAGATCTGGGTGGTCTGGGAGAATCATGGGTACCTGTTAACCTTTGTAGCCCATGTGATCGGGGTGGATTGTGGTCCAGAAGGTTCAGGTAGCTCTGATGGCCCAGAGGAACTGGCTGGCCTGTGTGGATTTGAAATTTCACTTTTCATTTGTTCATTAGTTTGGCGCTCATTTGTCATTTGCGGGTTTTGTTTTTTGCATTGCCTCTTCAGATTGCTCAGCTAAAACACAGTGTAAGATATTTTGGAAAACTGAAAAAGAAATCAGTTTTGAAAAATATGAATATAGAATATGAATTACTAATATGAATATGAAATACGAATATAGAAATTAAACAAAAGTTCTACCGAAATTCAAAAAACAAAATCAGCTGGGTTAAAAAAAGAATCAGAATTATTTAGACTTTTATTTTTTATTTTTGTGTCGTCCCCCCATCCCTCCCACCAACCAGCTCTTCATAGAGTTAGGGGCTTACCTGAGTTTGGGCTTATTTAGTACACAATAGCTAGGTGAAGTCAAATCTTGGTATTATCAACTGTTCCTTATCTATATTTCATAGGTCGAATTCTATGACCCTAGTGATCTTGCTTATTACTGGGATTACACTGTTTGACTCTCCAAGCCCTCTTTAAATTCCTCGCAGAGATGATGGTTTGCCTGTCAAACTTACATTCCTGGAACACTTATTCCTCTGTCAACCCTGTGTTCCCTACAAAGCAACTCATGTGTTTCACACTTTACTCTCTGCTCTTTCATTAGCCTTTATACAAGACGGCTGAACATTTCCTCCTTTGTTTCAAGTTACTATCCCTCTGTTTCCAGAAATAACATATGTATCCAGCCTCTGAGGCTGCATTTCTCTTCCATATGGAAAAACAATAATGTATTCATATATTTGTAATGGGTTTTTGAAAACACATGGAAATTATTGTTTCAATAGTTACATTTAATACTAAATTATAAAACACCTTTGTATAATATCCAAACTATTTGGGAAGTAATGAAAATATACATGTGTAGACATGAGGTTTGTCAATTGCAGTGATAATATTCAGAACCTATGTAAGCTATTAATTGACAATATAGAATATATATATTCCCCATTATTTAATTTTATTACATACATATGTATGTTATGGTGTTGGGCCCAAACTTGCTTCCATTGAAATCAATAGGATTTTGTCACTGACTACAGTGGGAGCAGGACTGTGTTAAATGAAAATATTTTGTTGTTATATTAATTATGGCTGGGGTTTTAAAAGGAGCTTTAAGGGAGTCAGGCACCAAATTCCCTTTGAAATTCAAAGGGATTTGGGTATCTAATTCTCTTATGCTCTTGGAAATCCCACCCTATTTCATTATTATGTCTCTTTCTATAGGTATAAAGAAGTTATTGATAAACTATATCAAATATATGTCTCTTGCTATAGGAATCGTATAGTCCATTTAATATGATTCAGATTATTTAGAGATGACAGTTTTATAATAGTATTGTAAATGTTGGAAGTATGTTTTTAACACATCCCAATAATATGTAACATAACTTATACTTGTTTCTTTCACACGCATTTTTGGAGGCTGACCTAACACCATGTGCAGCAGAGTTCATCAATATCCAGTGGCGCTGACTTTCTAATATGTGAGGTGTGTGTGTGTGTGTGTCCCCTAGCTCTGCCCCTGCCCCGCCCCTGCTCCACCTCCACCCCACCTCTTCACACCCTGTTCCACCTCCAGCGGCAGATGGGAGGCTCTGGGAGGGAGGGGAAAGCGCTGATCAGCAGTGCTGCTGGCAGGCAGGAGGCACTAGGGGGTAGGGGGAGCTGGCTGCCAGTGGGTGTTTAGCCCCCACCATTTTTTCCCCTAGGTGCTCCTGCCTATGTCACTGTCCACATTCCAATGCCCTGGCTGGAGGCATATGCCTAATTTAGCTGTACTCTATAGCCATACTGCTCTGAAACTTAGTGAGATGCATAGATCTAATTAGGCATCCCGCATGGAACAAGCACAGGTGTGTGCATGCAGAAATTGGTCTGTCTGCTTAGGTTCTGCTAAGTATTTTGACCTGAAAATGTTCTGTAGGCATAAGTTTATTTTTTTGTTCTCACTCAGTCTCTTTTCAGCATCCTTATGGAAATCTGGCCCCTACATTGATTCCCATCAAATGTTCCCCTGTTTTGTTAAATACTAATACTAATATCGCCAATAAGTTCTGGGAATGTATTGGGGACAACTTCTTCTTTCAGAAGGTGGAGTAAGTAATCAGGAGGGCAGCCATTTTAGACTTGATTCTGACAAACAGGGAGATATTGGTTGCAAATCTGAATGCTGAGGGCAACTTGGGTGAAAGTGTTCATGAAATGATAGATTTTGTGAGTCTAAGGAAAGGAAGGAGTGAGACCGGCTGAATAAGAACAATGCGCTTCAAAAAAGCAGACTTTAATAAACTCAGATCAGGTAGGTAAATTTCCATAGGAAGAAGATCTGAGGGAAAAAGGAGTTCAGGAGAAACTGGCAGTTTCTCAATACAGAACTGACACCTAGCATGGGACATAAAAGGCAATAAGAAGTGGTTCTGTAAATACATAAGAGCAAGATGAAGGAAAGTGTAGGTCTACTGTTTAGTGGGGAAGGAGAGTTAATAATGAATAATGTCAAGAAGGCTGACACATTTAATGCCTATTTTGCTTCAGTCTTCAAAAAAAAGGTTAAGATGCTTAACACAATTCATATTAAGAAAAAGTGGGAAGAACGCAAGTCAGAAGAGGGAAGAACAGGTTGAAGATTTTTTAGATAAGTTTGTTTATTGAAGTCAGCAGGGCCTGATGAAATACACCCTTAGGTACTTAAAGAATTAGCTGAAGGAATCTTGGAATCATTAGTGATTATCTTTTGAGAACTCAAAGAGGATGGGTGAGGTCCCAGAGGACTGGACAAGTGCAAACATAGTACCTATCTTTAAAAAGGAGAACAAAGAAGACCCTGGGAATCATAGACAAGTCAGCCTAACTTCGATACATGGAAAGATACTGAAACAAATTATTAAAGTCATTTTGTAAGGACCTAGAGGATAATAGGGTAATAAATAGTAGCCAACATGGATTTGTCAAAAACAAATAATGCCAAACCAACCTAATTTTTTTCTTTTACAAGGCCACTGGCCTAGTGGATAAGGGGAAAGCAGTCGATGTGATATATCTTGATTTTAGTATGGCTTTCAACACAATCCCACATGACATTCTTGTAAGCAAACTCGGGGAATGTGGTTTAAATGAGATTACTATAAAGTGGGTGCAAAACATGTTGAAAGAATAGTTATCAATATTCACTGTCAAACTGGGATTATGTATCTAGTGGGATCCTGCAGGGGTCTGTCCTGGGTCTGAAACTATTCAATATTTTCATTAATCAGTTGGATAGTGGTGTGGAGAGTATGTCTCTAAAATCTGGGATTGACAGCAAACTGGGAGAGAATGCAGGCACTTTGGAGGACAGAATTAGAATTCTCGTCAAATGGGAGAACTGATCTGAATTCAACAATATAAATTTAAATAAAAGAAGTGCAAAGTATTACACTTAGGAAGGAAAAATCAAATGCACAATCATAACATAGAGAATAACTGGCTAGGCAGTAGTACTACATAAGAGTAGCTGAGGGTTATAATGGATCACAAATTGAATATGAGCCAACAATGTGATGCAGTTGTGAAAAAGGATATAATTCTAGGCTGTATTAACTGGAGTGTCATAAGTAAGACAATGGGAGGTAACTGTCCTGCTCTACGTGGCACTGGTGAGGCCTCAGCTAGAGTACTGTGTCCCGTTTTGGGTGCCACACTTGAAGAAAGATGTGGACATATTGGAGAGAGTCCACAGGAGAGAAACCAAAAAGCAAAAGGTTTAAATAACCTGTCCTATGATGAAAGGTTAAAAAAATTGGATATATTTAGTCTTGGGAAAAGAAGGCTGAGGGGGTACCAGATAATAGTTTTCAAATATTTTAAGGGCTATTATAATGAGGACAGTGATCAATTGTTCTCCACGTCCACTGAAGGTAGGAGAAGAAATAATGGGATTAATCTTCAGCAAGGGAGAATTTGTTTAGAAACTACTTTCTAACTAGAAGGTTAGTTAAGCTGTGGGACAGGCTTCCAGGGGAAGTTGTGGAACCCCCATCACTGGGGGGGGGGGTTTAAAAACAGGTTAAACAAACAGCTGTCAGGGCTGGTCTAAGTACAGGTCTGCTGCATCTTACGCGCATTTAACATGCGTGATTTCAACTTTACGCGGTCGGCAAAAAACAAAACAAAACAAAAAAAAGAGAAACATAACAATTTTAATACGATATCTGTAGTGCGGGCGATTTCGCCCGCCATTGAACTCAATGGAATTTTGGCTATACGCGGTTTTCGCTTTACGCGCTAACCGTGGAACGGAACCCCCGCGTAAGATGAGACAGACCTGTACACTCAGTCCCGCCTCAGTACAGGGGGCTGGATTAGATGATTTATCTAGGTCCATTTCAGGCCTATATGTCTATGATTCTGTGAAAATAGGAGATGATGGAAAGAAAGGATCAATTAGTTTACATTAAGCCCTTCAAATTCTTCATTAAGAGCTGGGAAATCCCTTACTAAAGACGAATGTATTCAAATATTGCCCTCTTTTCTGTTCGCAATTTATCCAAATGCAGACTTCGATTTTTATGAATTTGTTCATTGCTTAAAATTGTTTAGTGAACACTTTATGTAAGCATATTTTGGCCTATGAATTGTTTGCAAACTATTCACTTTGTCTTTCTCTATTCATTGTTCATGGTATGTTGTTGGTCATCTAAGTCAGATGGTATTGATGTTGTTACCTGGCTGAATGGCTGAAACTTCCATAAACACTAGGAATGACTCAAAGAGATTTTCAGCTGGCAATGCAAATATTTCCAGGATGAGCCTTCCCACAAAAACACATTTGCTTCCATGAACATGCATGCAAACAAAAAATTAGTGGCATGAATGTTTGGAGAAATGAATAAAAAGAGTCACTAATATAATTGATACGAATTTGCAGTTTTTATTAAAATGTTTTTGAGTATTCTTTGCAGTGTTTGTCCAGCTGTATTCTTCATAATATAGAATACCTCACTCAAGGTGCTTTTCTAAATCTTTTGCCTTGTCCAAGCCTTACTAGCTCTTGCAATTTTTCATCATTGGCTAAGTTCTGATGTTATTTTAATGAAGATCAGAACTGGCCTTATCAGTAAGTTCTCCCATACTTCTGATATCTTAGTTCCCTTTTTAGACCTTTTAATCTCTCCTAAATATTTCTAATCTTGGGCATAGTACTCTCAATGAATGTGTGTAATCTATTAAAAAAATTCAAAGCACCTTAAAGACTTCTTTACCTTATGGGAAAACTGAAAAGCATTCTATTTGTAGATATACTGCATATGTAATATTTTTGGGTATTTCTCTTACCTTGGGTATTTGTAAAGGAATATTCAGATGAAAACAGGATTTTTGTTACCTAAGAGATCATCAGTTGCTGTTGTTTGTTTCTCCCTAGGAGTTATAATGTTCTGTTAGTGACATCATAAGGAGCTCTGAAAGAGATGTCATATAAGAGGATTCTTACCTCAAATGAGAAATAAGCTGCTGGACTCGATGAACTGTTAAAAAGATCATGTTCCTAATAAAACAGAGGGGATGGTACATATAAAAAATATGATTAGTACCTTTTGCTTCCAGGGGCCTATAGTATCCCTCTCTTTGCTATAATAACAGTAATACAGCTAATAAACACTTAAATAGCACTTTCTATCAATAGATGTCATAGGGTTTTTCAAGGGTGATTAGGCATTACTATTTCTATTTTATAGATGCAGCTACTAGGACAGAGATGTTAATTGACTTACTCAAGGCCAACTTGGGCTCATCCTTTTTCTGAAGCTGTCTGATCTTTGTGGATGCTACCATCCAGGCTAATTCTCTTCACCTTGGCAAAAGTCCTGCCCCCTTGAAGTTAATGGCAAAACTCCCAATGACTTCAGTGAGGTCAGGATTCCACCCCTCATTTTTCTGTGGTATTGGGTGAAAAGTCCTTCCTACCATCTTTAGAAGACCTGTACTGTGATCGATTTTGGTGGCACGAGTACTCCTCAAACTCAAGGGGATTAGCCACCCCTAGCATCACTGTGATTTGAAGGAGTTGCATGGAATTAGAGTTGGACCTGAATTGAAAAATTGGGGCCAGTATCCAAACTTTCCCCAAGTTAAGTGGTGTTCAGTTGAGGACTTTGAGTTCAGGCCTATCTCTACATGGAATCTTTCAGTCCTTTCCCTAAACTGTCAAACATGAACGCTGAAGAGAGACTGAAATTTGATTGATTTAACACGTGAATCCTTCCCTGTTATACTTCACATTATATGGTGTAGCACATACTGTAAAAGAATAAACCATATTTGTTGTGTTTATTATACAGAAATTAGATTAACACTGGAGTGGGATCTTCAATAATGCTCAATATTGTCAATGGTTAGTGACTGCAATGGTAGTACAGTTAGACCAATGACGAATGTTTTTGAAAATCCCATTCTATACAAGTGTGTAACCTGATGACGTTTGCTTTAGGATCAGTCCTGGAAAGTCAGTGATGGTTCTCACTTATCCCCTCTCCCCCCTCCCTCCCGACTGTTTTTGAGCAAATTGAAATGCAACATAATTTGACATGATCCTGTGACTATTAAAATTCAGTTTTCTGCTTATAGAATAGTTTAATATTTCTCAAGCGTTTTATCAGTGGAAGCCCACAGGATTGTAGAAACGTGTGATAATTTATAGCAAGAAACTGTGGAAAAAAATCTGAAATTGCTGCTGAAAAGGGCATTCCTTCTGCCTGCCACAACTGATGCTGACAGCAGATCATTAAACTTAAAAATGAAATACCATTCTTGCCCAGTCTTACTACTTGATAGTGGTCTAATCAGAATCACGTGTGTGGATAAAAGAGCTGTATGCTAACTCCTTACAAACATAGCAGCATTGAAGGGGAGGAACATTCATTGTCTTTAAGATGAGGGGAAAGCCATATTTTGGAATTGGAGTAGTTTCATTCCTGTCTTAAGCAACTCTTCAGCAGAGGAGCTAAAGCAATTTTGATTTTTGTGTGGCTAAAAAAGAGCAAGGAACTATGCACACTGAAGCAGAGCTCTACCAATTACTACCAACGCGATTGATAGATTTTTATACTTGCCAATATACTACCTCATTTTGCATCAATAGCGTTAGCATGTCAGACAAAGCTGTTGCTGCCAATTGGTGCTAGTGATGTCATATCTGTTTCAATAACCCTCAGTAACTGCAGGCACATGACCATTTTTTTTCTTGAGCTCTATTTTTCTTTTATATTATTTCACAATAGTAATTAAATACTCTAGGCAGTGTATTATGCAGGGATTATTGCATCGAGTCTCCCGTGACTGAAGTTCTGCTTTTGGCCTCATGTTTCTCACAACCCTCTAGTTACTCACTGCCTATTGTATCTTCTTGTACTATAAGGTCAGATGCTATACGTCAGAAAGTTTCCACAATAAGCCATAAAAATGTGACTTATTTAAAATGCTGACTTCTGATAAACTGTGGGAAAAGGGCTAGGAATGAACCTAAGGTTAGTATTTCTGTGGTTTCTCCCCCCCACCCCCAAACTATTGTGAGCAAGAAAGTCATAGTTCAAATAGCATTCAACAGGGGTAGAGTGTAGGAATGAGATGCTAAGCTGCAACATTACTGCTTATTCATACGCACACAATGAAAGGATTCAATCTAATAAGTTTTGAAAATGGGCAGCTATTGTGTTTGTGTTCCTTCTTGGAGAGCTGAAAAAGTAACTTTGCAAATGTACAATGTATTCAAGGTTACTCAAGGATTTCTTATTTTTAAAATTTCAAGTGAATTTCATGCTGGTGAAAGGTAGCCCTGGAAATCCTCTATAGAGCCCTCAGTGATCCTTGATCTAGCCATCAGTTGTACTCCATTTAAATAGATTCACCCCCATACCCAACCAGTGTTCCTCAGCTCTGAGCTAGAGGGATGAAAGGTCCATTCATGAAAGGTCCATTTAGTCTCCAGGTCCATTCAGTCCTTTGCTTGTCTTCTGATATTGCGTTCCAATCTTTAAAAAAATGTAATCTGTGAAATTCACTGCCACAAGATATTGAGGCCAACAGCTTAGCAGGATTTTTAAAAAGAACTGAACATTGACATAGGTAAAAAGAACATCCACAGTTACATCAGATAGCATAAAAATGGCCTCATAGTTTATGACATAAGCCAACATTTGATGGCCGAGGGTTAAAAAGAAACTTTCCCTAATGAACAGGTTATTCTGTAATTGTCCATTGTAGGATTGTTTTTACTCTTCCTTCTGAAGGATCAGGTACTGGCCACTGTCAGAGATAGGCTACTAGACCAAAGGAATCATTGATTCAGTCCTATACAGCAACCCTTATGTTTCTAGATGTCATAGTGATTATGTTATATGGACATTTGTCTATGAGGACTCTGAGACCATCAAACCATGTCACAAAAAGTTTTCAAATGGGAATGGCTTTCTGTGACTAACAATCTAGGCTGTCTTTGAATTAGAGATGAAAGGCTCTGTGAGCTGTAGCCAATTTTCTAAGCCTTTCAGTCACCAATGTAGCTAAAACATTAGAGTTTGATTAAAGTTGCTGTTAATTTTTTAGACATTAGTAAACTTCAGGGAGTTGCTCATATTAAACTGTAAAAGATGAAGGATGTGAATTACTTCACAGCAGATTGTGCTTAATGCTATATTAGTCATTGCATTGAATAAAAAAGATTACAAATTAGTGCACTAACATCTTACTATTAGGTAGATTTTAAGACTATCATTACTATTGTATTGATGAGAGATGCATCAGTATTTGAATGGAAAGGAACATCTCTTTTATTGTTGTTTTGCCAGAGATTCTCTAACTAGGATTTGTGTTGTATTAATCATAAAAATGGTATACTGATACTTTATGAAAACAGGACTATCTCCGATGAAAGAGAGTGATTGTTTCACTAGCTCTAATATGAATTTGGGTTGTTCTTATTCAGCCCAAGGGGTTCTGTTTTATTTTTCTTTTGAATTGTTGCAGACTGAATGTAGAGAGGGGATCATTTTTCTAGTCCAGAAACAGACAAATGCACAAATTACTCTAGTCCAGTAATTTTTTGACAGAATTTCTCTTTCTGAAAGACTTAGCGACCAAACATGACCCCCAAACTGGGTTCTGGACTAGAAATCTTACATTTCATTTCACTCTCTTTGTGTAATACTGAAATAACTTCGAAACTTTGGAGGCTTTTCTTAACTAGAAAGGGATAATAATTATGGGGGGGGGGAACCCAAAACACCACTTTATTATAACTGAGTGTGTAGTACATACGTATGGGCAAAAATTATGAGAAACGTTTAGACCACTTATTAAGGCACAAAAATGTTGTTGTGTAAAATTAATTCTCAGGTTTTTTACTTTTTGCTCCTTGCTTTTTAAAGAATTTTCCTCCCTTTCTGATAAAGCAAAACAATGTTTTGGTCTTTTGGTTTTGGCCTTCTAATTGATAGGTTACCTCTATAATGCATGGGATTAACTCTAATCTCAACCATACTGTTGTAAATCAGGGGTAACTCCACTGAAGTAAAAGAAGTTAGTTGGTGTAAAAAATGGTGTGAGATGAGAATCAATCCCTGTATCATCATGCATATATCACTTTTTTAAACCATGTGTGAATTTGTAAAAGGAAGAGGGCAAATGTCAGAAGAAAATTAAAATAAACCACTAGTTTTCTAACTCTTAGTGCTCCTGAGCCTTAGGTAGAAGTGCAAAGGAGAAGGATTTACAATACAGAATCTGCTTAGAAGGCCTGGTTTCGATCGCTGTGTAAGCAGGAAATGATGAATCTTGGCAGAGAACCAACAGTGAAACAAAGCAGTGAAGAAAGCTGATGCTGATGTTTTGGAAAGATGTGGGGGGAAAGCAGCAGGAAAGACAGGAGAAAAAAGCGACCCAGAAAATAGGAAATTGCAGACCTATATCATTTCGGCAGACCTTGAGAAATTGGTTATCATTACCATCATTTTAAGAACAATTATTTGTTAATGATTATGAAGAAAAACAGGAAAGGGTTAAGTCTCCAATCAATAGGCTGAAAATAGGGTAAGTGACTTGGGGATTCAGATTTAGCATAAATATAGGTAGACTACTTATGCTGTATCTGAGCAAATAAAATTGTAAGAGGAAAATCATACACTTGCTACTGGAAGAAAATTAGGTAGCTGATTTACAGTAGACTAGTGTAGGAGTTGAAATGCCAGTTAATCACAATCTTTGTGATTAAAGAGACACTCTCAAAATAAAAATCACACTTATTTCCCTCATCTCAATTTATTAATATTCATTCAAA
The DNA here is from genome assembly GCF_002925995.2 of Terrapene triunguis. Taxonomy (NCBI): domain Eukaryota; kingdom Metazoa; phylum Chordata; order Testudines; family Emydidae; genus Terrapene; species Terrapene triunguis. The sequence goes on along the minus strand of NW_020665057.1, from coordinate 4,022,983 downwards.
TTATATATTAATAATAATTCAAATTGTCCACTTGGCCACTATATGCAACTTTGTATTCCTGTAGAATAGAATAATGAAATCAACAAGTTTATATTGAAGACTTTCTTAAAATAAGAGTCACAAAGCCCATTGAAGCCAATGGAAGGACTCCCATTGACTTCATAGAACATGGTCCTTAGAACAAAGTTCTATACGAATTTTTTTCTTGGTCATACATCATCATAGATGAAGATTTACTGTGTCTTTTTTCAAAAACATCTGATAAGAGAGTACAAGTATCTCTTATTAGAAAGAGAAATTCCCAGTCTGGAAAGGTTTTGTATCAAAATGGGGCCACTCCTTAAATACAACTGGAAACTCTAGTTGTACAGAACATGAGCATTCATTTTGCATAGTGGCACTTGTCACAAGCAGTACATTACTCCCTTGTGCCCAGAGATTTGCTTTTTGGTACAATCCAATCTGAGTTGTTTTAAGATTTATCGCTCTAAATGATTTAGGTCCTGGTTACTCAGAAACAACCCCACTCATGTAGTGTGATAATTTTACTAAGAGATAAGTTAACATGCTTGAGTTAAAGTGTCTTTGAGGGTCAGGAGAGGGCATTTTCAGTGGAAGTTCTTAAACTCTAGAGCTGTGACCCTTATTGCTCTGCCAGAGACCAAATTTCCACTGCAGGTTTCATAGCAAGATGAAATGGAATGTTTCACAGCAGATTTGGAATGCGTAAAAACTAGTGATGGATGAACCTAAAAAAAAAAAAATCAGTTTCACTTACAAGCACCCAGAAGTTCAGATGCTTATCTGTAAATATTTTCAGCAGGTAGATCTGCAAAACTGGAATGGAAATCTCATAACTGACTTTCTGCCTTCCGATCCGGTCAGAAATATTGTGAGGCTGTGGAAAAATGGGGGAAAAGCTAACTGGAATTTTCTGAACTTGACAAAGGTTTGGTTTCAGATAGGGGTGAGGCATGGGGTTGTCCCAGTCCAAACCAATTTAGTCTTCCCTAGTGAAATTCTAGAGCATGTAAGGCTTTGTAGTAAATTGAAAAACTTCTAGGAACTTAATGATGTGTCCCAACAAAGATTTTATATATAAGGGCATTTCAAATAAATCACATCTTCAGTATGTCTATAAAAACTTTAGCTTTAACTCAGCTCAGAAGATCCCAGGACTTTGTTGTTAGTGACTACAATAAAACTTTCTATCAAAAGAAAACCAGCTAATAATTCAACTGGTCAAAATCTAGCTACGAATATAACATACCACCTGTTAACAGCTGCCTTGACAACAACTTTCTTTGTTTGTCTGTGTGTTTGTTTTAAATAGAGGTTCAGCAACACAAAAGACTAAAATATCTCCTGATTAGAATGTTATTTTAGTTCCTGTTTGGTTTTTAAATAAAGAATGTCCCATTGAAAAGAACTAAAAGGAGAATGAAAAATTCTCTGTTTGTGGATTCACCGTTCCTTCCTTCCTTCTACATACTCATTTTTATTATCAGCCTGAAGGGGGAACGTATTAAACAACAAGCCCACAGATCTTCACCTCTTATCATTCCAAACTCACCCATGGCTACTTATGACCTACCATGATACTCTTCTCCCTTCCCCAAGCTCACATACTAAGAATGTTCATCCAGGTCATAATAAGCCTTGCAAACTTTAATTAGACTTTATGTAGTTTATACAGGTTTTTCTGAATCACTCTGGCCTATCATTTCTCTGTAGTAATTTTGAGACCTAAAAATAATATTTCTACACTCAAGTATCAGAGGGGTAGCCGTGTTAGTCTGAATCTGTAAAAAGCAACAGAGGGTTCTGTGGCACCTTTGAGACTAACAGAAGTATTGGGAGCATAAGCTTTCGTGGGTAAGAACCTCACTTCTTCAGATGCATCTGAAGA
>NW_020665057.1:3998158-4020674 GCF_002925995.2 Terrapene triunguis | reverse complement strand
GACTTCAAGTTACAGAGAATTCACCATTTACACTAGTTTAAACCTGCAAGTGACCCGTGCCCCATGCTGCAGAGAAAGGCAAAAAAACCCCAGGGTCTCTGCCAATCTGACCATGGGGAAAATTCCTTCCCGGTCCCAAATATGGCGATCAGTTAGAATCTGAGCATGTGGGCAAGACCTGCCAGGCATATATCTGGGAAAGAATTCTCTGTAGTAATTCAGAGCCCTCCCCGTCTAGTGTCCCATCTCCAGCAGTTGGGGATTTTTGCTACTGGCCGTAGCTGGTGGGCCACATGAAACCTTCAGATCAGTGTCAGTTAATGAGAATTTTAGATAGCCTAGCCCTGAACATGATGAGGCTTTAGAGTGGTTGATAACTGCCTTCTTGCTGTTGTTTTGGTGCTTGTTGCCTTGACCTCTGTTATAATAGAATCCAACTGGCTCTAAAAAAAATAAATTCTGTTCTCAGATTCAAATGAAGCCTTGCCAGCTCTTTACAAGTCTCTCTGGGATTTTATGGCTTTACATAGGACCCTTAAACTGTGTCTTTTAGAGGCAGCTGCATTTGCCATAGTTAGCAACCATTCCTATAATTTCACTTCTCATGCCAAGCTAAACTCAAACACCTCTGATGCTTTTTCTGATTTTCTTTCCACTCCAGATAAGGCCAATATGTATTTTGGGAACAATTTTTTACAGCGGTTGGTATAATTAGGCTGTCTGTCTTCCTTTTATATGTTTGTTTGGCAAAAGACCATTTTCCACATTTATCTGAGTTCTGAGAAAACAATATTCCATCTGGCCTTGGGCTCAGCATTCATCCCTTTCATCAGTCAAATCTTGGGAATCTTTCACTGAATGTAAAAACTGAGCCCAGTTTGCCTCTTTCTTTATAAATAGCTGCTTTCCAGGAAGCGAGTAGCAGAAGAATATTTCTGGATGCTTCACATACATGTACAAAAGGTGTCTCTATTGAGAAGCAGATTTATTACCAGCTTTTCTCCTGCAAACCTGGTTATCCCTATTGTTTGCCCATTGGTGGCCAGGCATTAGAGCAGGGTGAACTGATTAGCTGAGTCTTCCATCTGGTGGTTGGACTCTGTGTGCGTGTGTCCTCAACAGTGCCTCAGCCAAGGCTCAAACCACAATCCCTTTAATCCAAAGACTCTTCTGGATGAGATAAAAAGGGGATTTCCTACAGCTAAAAGGTAGGTGACAGCAAAGGCCACTACTAATGGCTTTATAAAAACTCAGATTTCAGTCCATGAGCCTTGTATAAGGGGCAATACATTCTTTCACTGCCCAGGAGCAGCCCAGAAAACCAATGGTGATTTTCTGAAACACAAGCTGCCTACCAGTTTTCCTCTGTTCTGACAATCCTTACACTCGTCCCAGTTCCCTGGTGCACCCATCACCCACACTCTGCCCTAGAGAGGAGTATGTCCTCTTACTCCTCTGCATAGGCACACAAGATGGGCCACCATATAGCCCTAATTTGGGTTTCCCCATTCTGGGGAGCTAATATAGTACAATGTGGAATATACTGGCCACAGAAAAGCTTACTTGAATCATATGTGGTAAAGCCAGACAAAATTTGGCAACCAGGCCATCTTTTCTCAACTATGCTGACTGAAATAACTCATTGGCCCCACTGTATGTTAATGAAGTTTATTCTTTTTTCCCTGACTGTGCCACTCCATCTTTCCATTGTTCTGTGATAGTAAGTAATACCTTGCTATGTTCAATGTCATTTTCTTCAGTGACTTTCTTAAAAAACAAAGACAAGTCAACTGGAAATACTGAAGAGGATGGAGTGCCACAAACTGCTGCTGAAATGGCAGGTTGATGCTTTGCAGGAGAGGGGAACTTTCAGCTTTTTTGCTCCACCTCTAATTTTTTCCACTCCAAAGTTGCTTCTGTTATTGCTAGGTCATGAGTTCAGATCCTGCACAAGATTTAAACAACAGTTAAACCACATCCAGACTTAAATCCCAGAGAAATCCGCTACTCTTGAAACAAAAGAAAGTAATCTATAAAAGGAAAAGGTGGTGAGAAAAGGGAAGCCAAAATGGGTCAGTACCTCCCTGACCAAATAGTAGAAGGCCTTGCATACACAGGGTTCCAGAACTGAATTATCCCAGACTCTATTTAAATGGAACCTTAGCAAGAGAGCAAGAACAAGTCAGTTTATTTCCTTTACTTTGGAAGAACATTGTGGGAGAGGAGGTCACTCATATTTTGGTTCTAAATTACTAAAACCAACATTTTCAGACATGCTTAAAGTTACAGACCTAAATAAATTGCCTTATTGGGAGCTGCAAGTACTCGACACCTTTGGAAGTCAGACCATTAATTAGATGGCTAGTTGTGGATTTGGGTGCCTAACTTAGGCACATAGGTGTGAACATTTTTGTGGATAAACTTTGGACCAAACTTTAATTGAGATCAGCTCACTGAAAACCAGCACAAAATGCTGAGGGAAGGTGTTATTAATTTCCCTCCTGTGCCAATGAGCAAATGGTAGCTGCATTTTGCAATTTCTGCAGCCGCTAGATCAATTTAAAGTGAAACCCATTTATAAATGAATTATAATAGTCTAGCCTGTAGCTGACGTAAATGAGCATTGCAAAATCTGTATTACAGGGGAAAGGGCAGGCTTTCCAGAGAGCTTGGGAAGAGCTATTCAAGAGTACTGTTGCTACATGGACTTCAAAAGGAAAACTTTCTATATGCATGGATAAACAAAAGTGCACTTCAGGTATTGTGTATATAAATCTAAAATACAGAAGGTTTTGTTAATGTGGTGTTAAGGGCATGGAAAATAGGAAAGGGTTCAGATAGGAATATTAACTTGGCCATGTTATTTATGTATCCATTGCCAAAAGTGACAGGTCAAAACTAGAATATTCTGGCCAAGTGGCTACAATTTCATTAAATCTTAAATTTCAATTTCAAACAAAATAACTCCTAAAGACCTGTGGTGTTGACTCTACCTCTTTTCCTGCACTGTTGCCAACAGATGCCTTGCACTGTAACCAGCCGTCCTTCCTATCCATGCAAACTACTGCATAGGGCAGCTATTGAGTCTTCCACAGGACTTTAGGCTTCTCTGTATACCCTACCACCTTCTATGGGAGTGCAAAGCAGGAAGAGATCTGCTCCTACCCAGTGGTCCTTTATATGGGCAGCTTCCCACCACCTGATGGCCAATCCCAGTATTTGTCAATCCCAGTGCTTCTAGCCAACAGCAGCTCTCTTAGCTAGAGAAGGTGACCTTTGGTGGTATTCACTATAATGCCAGCTAAGGGTGCAACCCACTCATACCTGCCCTGCAACCTGGGGCCAGCTTTGCCTTGATTTATTCGTTTCCATGTTTAAAAACTCTAGGTCCCTGTTGTATGGCCTTTAAAATGTTGTTTAAAGTGTCAGGAACATTCATGGTGCTATATAACTCATAACAAAGTGTCAGAATAAGCTAATAGCTCTTACTATAAGTGCTGTAACATGATGGCAGGGACTATCATCCCCACAAGGACCCCTCTTATTAGCAGGAGTTAGCACCCTGCATAAGGCTTCTGCCCTGCACACCTCCCAACCATAACTCTTCATTGCACAGCCTAGCTATTTCCCCTATCCTCTCTACATGGCTCCTCTTCTTCCCCTATCTTCCTTCCTACATTCTTGCTTCCCTCTTTAATACCCCATTCCACATGCTTCCTAATACCCACCTGCCCTGGCTTCCTCCTGCCTGCCTGCTTTCCTCATCCTCCAGCATTGTGGTGATAGGAGTTTATGCATAGTTGGGGAATTGGGGACCCAGGCTGGACAGCTCTGGGAATGGAAGTGGCTAGCAGAACTTGACAGTTTGGTCTGCTTGTCTTTGCATAGCTCAGTTAGGTTATGATGAATAAGGAGAATAAATCATTACAGATCAGATGGGACCTAGACTCAAACCACTCATGGTTTGGTTTTCCAAAATCATAACACCACTGTGATGGGGGTGTGCATGCCTCACACTGGGACTGCAGGGATTAACTCCTCACTGTGGGCTGAGGAAGCCACATGTGGCCCACATGTGCCTACTGGGCATGCTTGAAGTGTAGTATAAGAGGGAGTGGCCCATCTCAGTCTGGGCTGACTGCTGGAGAGGAAGGAAGGAGTGTTATAGGCTCCTGCTCAAGGACTGCTGGCACTTCATGATGTGGAGGCCAGCCAGATGCAACAATCCACAGGCTCTGGACGCCACAGAGGGAGAAGGGACCGGGGGAACTATGAGACCACAAACTGCAGAGAAGCGGGTAGGAGGTAACCCAGGGAATCTTTGTGGGGAGTTGGTTGGAGAACTGGAGACTAGCTTGGTGTGTTTTGGCTGGATCCCTGCCAAGCTGGTGGTAGGCAACCCTACCACCAACAGGGCTCTGGGTTGGGACCCAGTGGAGAGTGAGGGCCCAGGTCCCCCATGCTGGCTGCTGCCTGCCCTGATTGGCCACACAACCCTGATTTGGAGGGCGACCCTACTGACTCTGGCCAGAAGGCTGCACAGCCCTGAAAGAGAGGGTGGTGATAGGGATTCTGACTGTTGGATCACTCTGCCCTAACAGAGAGGGTGGCATGTAGATTGACTTTGGCTGTTAGGCCACATGACTCCAAAACCCAGAGGGATCATGCAGACTTGGCACAGGCCCCACCCCAAAAGGGGATGGGGTGTGCATGACCTGTGACAACCACCAACAATATTTTAAAAAACTAAAATCAACCTGTTTTGTCCAGTTCTAATTCTTTCTTCATTTTCCTCTATATAACACATTCCTTTAACCACATCCCTTCATTGTCTAATTTATATTGAAACACAGTAAAATAACACTGTGTAATCACTTCTATTAAGTGGTGTGGCTCTTTTGTTTTTTTTTTTTTAATATTTTGGACACTTGTTGGAGTCATATGCAGTGTTTGATTATTTATTTTTGTACTTATGGCTTTGTTTTTTTTCTTTGGTTAGTTATTCTCTATATCATCTATTTACTAGTCTTTGCAGATTAATCCATTCTAGAATGCTACTTTGTATTGTTATAGCAGCTGCTCTGCAGATATACATTTTTCCTAGTCAGAATGAAAACTCCAGTAATAAGCAAATAACGTGTAGCCAGGTTATTTTACAGGCAACATGCATCTCTTTCATATACAGTGGTCATACAAATGATTGATAGACCTCATTATCCTGAAGTACTGTTGTACTGTAATGTTACCAGATGGTATCCAATGGAGTGTCATGTTGTTTCTATGGGGAAGTATTCAGAAAATATCCTATGTCACTTGTTAATGTACTGTGCAATCAGTGAGCTGATCTGGTGGTTTGGCTTTATTTAGAAAAGAATCTATCAATTCAAATAAATCTTTACTCTGCATGTTATATCACAGGCCTGCAGGCATACCACTTCATTGTATTATCCAATCACATCTTGTTAGCCAAACAACATCAAACATGGTCAATACTCAGATGGAAGAACATCAAGGAAAACCCAGGTACTGCAGGAAACGTTCTTGGTGAATCAGTAGGTGGCACTCTTCCCTTTATTAGCGTTCAACCTGTGCTCCAGCGTGGTGCTAAAATACATCCCGCTATCAGAGGTGCTTCCTTTTTATGAAAAACAGCCATTGCCCTAACTTGTGGTTAAGGATATCAACAGCTTGGTGGGTTTTTAACTAGATTAGCCCTAGATACCATGGTAGTGACTGGCATATTGTACGCAGACAACTGTGTCCCCAGATAGATTCTACTATGAGTCAAAGCAGACAGACAGATGTTAACTAGAGCTATGTGAAAAATAGTGGTTTAGATCTGGAATGTGTGCTGTGATCTTTGTTTGTTTACCCCCTTAGTTTTTGCTTTGAGTTTTGGTTTCAAATTAATTTAAATTATACTCAGCAGAAATTTATACTCTGCTTGCTTTGGTTTGGGACCATGCGGAAGCTCCAGATCCCAATGCAAAATCACAAATCCCGAATTCCCTTAAAACACAGTGTTTTGCCAATTCTTGTGATTTTAACACAAGTCTGGTCATATTTAGTGTGTGTGTGTGGGGGGGGGGTGTGAGAGTTTATTTTTTTTAAAGCCTCAGCTCCTGCATTTCCCTTTCCCCCCCAAAAAAGGGGTTTCTAGTTCCCATTTAGAGAAAGAAGTTTCAATCTTTGGTTGTGGTGATAATTGAAAACATGACCTTATAGACTCAAAAACCAAAAAATAAAGAAAAAGAGCCCCAAATGTATTGTGTAAATCTTTGAGCATTAGTTTGTAAATCTGGTGATAATTTTAGACAGTCTCATAATTTTGTGGGGGCTTGACTCATGATTTTAAAATGCTTGAGGTTGTCAACACTGAAAACAAGACCTGGAAATGTCTAAAATTCAACCTAGGTTTGTAGAGCTCTTGGTGACCCTGGCTTCAGGTTTGTAATAATCCTATGTTCTGAGTTTCTATGCTGTAATTAAAATACACAACAACATGTTCCAGTAACTGTCAATCTGTGCTATCCATACTGAAATGCCATTGTTCAGAACTGAAAGTGGATTAGTATATTTCTTATAAGGATGCTTTAACATCTTCATTTACCACTTGGCTTAGCTTGCATCTGGCTGGGATTCACCGCTTTAGACTTTGGCATCTCTGGATAGGGTACCACTAAACAAAGGCATCCATTCTTTTAACAACTGGACACGACACAAAGTTATTAGCACTTCAGGTTTGATCTGATACGCTAATGGATTGGCGTAGGTTTACCATCACCTTTGGTTTAGCCCTGAATGGTTTTATGATTGTGCTGTTTTACCACCAAACTATAGTTATTAGAGATGACATCCTGACTCCATTGGGAGTTTTGCCATAGATTTCAAGGGGGCCATGATTTCATCCCTAGTTGAATAACACATGAGGACTATTGAGGCCCAAAGGCTTTCCGTTTGTAATTTTTCTGCTACTATGGAGGGTTCATAATTCAAGGAATCTACAAGTAGTAGTTCATAATCATGATTTGAATCTGTTGCATTCTGTGTAAGAGCTGGGCAAAACTATTTTTTGTGAAAATTAGTGTTAATTTTTCATCAATTTGTTTTGTGTCACAATTTCTTATTTGGGCTACAGTATCAACTGTAACAACTTGTGCCTCACAAGGCCTAAGAAATGTTTGGCTTGTGTATGTTTCTTGGGATTACTAGCATAATTTAACTTGCTAGCACAAAAAATTCCATCTAACTATAAACATTCTTCTCTCACTTGTTGATCAGTATGATTATGCATTAACTTATTTGCCATATCTCCATGCCATTGTGAAATTAATTGATTATCTTTTATGTAGACCTTTTAAAGGGCACATTTCAGCTTTAGTCTGTCTTCCCTTATATTATCTACTCAATTTATTGCTGCAAGTGTTACTCTAGGTAGTTTTTGTCTGAACTGAGGGTTATAGTACTATTGAAATGAAAATGTATTAGAGAAAATATTTGTGAACTGGTGTGATGATAGTGGGGGAATGCTTGGAAATGCGTATTGTTTAATTTTGTTTAGTTTGTGCTGTTGTGAGATAATATAGCTGAGAAAGCTTTAATTCTAAATTAAGAGGGTTTTTTTGGTGAGGTAATACAATTGAGATTAGAATAATGTGACTCAGATCACAAGTGAAATGTCTTAGGTGATCTTACCTAGAAGACACATGTATGCATCAAACAAAACCCTACAACATCTGGAACACTTGTTTTGCTGGAAGTGGATAATGGAAACTGATTACACAAGCTGAGCTCAATAAATAGGATTTTAATTTATAATATTTCAATATTTGCTTTTTGAATATACATCTGTGGGCACAAACTACTTCAAATTCCACATAAATTTTCTGCTTCATGAGACATTTCCAGGTTCTTATTTCCTTTGAAGTTTCAGAACTGCCTTTCCTCCTAACCAGTTGGGGACAGATTCTGATCTCATTTAAACTGTTGTAATAAGATTGAATTGGCCTTGTTTTCTAATATTACTTTGAACTTAACTGGTACATTATATCTGTAACACAAAATGAATTGTGTGGTATTTCAGCATTTCCAGTATGGCTGAGATGATAACAAATAATAATAATTTAAAAAATCAGTTATACAAACACTTCAGAATCTCAGAAAAGTTTCAGCTCAAGATCAGTTCTAAAAATGAGAGAGAACTTGTGTGGGGTTGTTATTTTATCAAAACTAGTTCACCTCTCACAAATGGATTGTTTTCTCCAGGACTGAGCCTTTAATACCTTTCTTGAGAAGGTTGCTGCTGGGTTGGTTGAATTCCCTCTGACATGGTCTTTATCTTTCCTGTTGCTGTTGGTGCCCTCTTTGGTTCTACCACGGCTTTCTGTGTTTGCAGTAGTACTGTAATCTTAGCAAAGGCAATATCTTTTCTTCCAGGCATACTGACCTCTCTGATTCCCTCTGAAGCTAGTATGATCAAGTCTGGGAGCTGCATTCCAGCTGTTCTGAATATAAAGAATGAGATAAAGAAATATGATCAGATACAGTCTGGGTGGTGATGATGGCTTGTGATATACAGGAAGTCAGACTAGAGGATTTAGTGGTCCCTTCAGGCCTTAACCTTTGACTCTTTACAGGTACAGAGTTCAAGAAATTAGATATAAAAATAGTAAGACGTTTAACAAAAAAGACTGCATGCAATAAACTAGAACTTCAGGAAAAATACACTCTCCTCTCTTGGTCACTGACTATTTACAATTTATCATCTGACTGAGAGAAATAAATACACTAATATCAATGGAATTTATAAAACTAGTGTAAATAGAGATCAGAATCAGGCACAAAGTTATTGTGATACATATTTTCCAGAGAAGAGAGGCAAATAATAAATGTAGAAACATCATTTTTTAAAATGTATTATTTGCTGGTTAAGGTCATTTAATTTCCATTAAATGTAAGATTAGCCTATCCAGAATCATCTGTGTGGAAATATTTCCCCTTATTTTAAATTTCTCTTTTTAAGATCAGTAAAAAATAATTGGTTATTTCTAAATTCAACCATCCTTATCTCACATTTCTATTATTATTTGCCTGGGCTGTGTCCTATAGATGATCTTTTGTAATATTTCTCAAAAGAACAAAGGAGATGATCTTTCCTAACAAAGGGAGATCCTCTTATTCAGGAATTAAAGAATATATATTCTGGGTGAAATCCTCTCCATCTGCAAAACGCCTGAGTAATCAGGGTCTATGCAGGTGGAATGCAAAGGAGTAATGGGGCTGCTGTGGGCTAGAATAGCAGCTGATGATCATCTGGGCCTGTTGAGGCCCAAACATGTAAAAATGTGGATCCTGTGGCCCTTCTACTGGCCCACCCCCAGCTCACCTCTATCATGACTTTCTCCAATTGCTTATGTGACGCTAATGTCGAGTCTCTTCTGCAGCACATAGTGGGAATTCAGGTGCCTCTTATAGACTTTAAGACTAGAAAGGACCATAAAGGGCCTTAAACTTTGACTCTGAACCAACCTCTATGTGGGGCATAAGTGGTTTGAAGCACCTCTGAACCACAGTTAAATTTTAAATTTATTTGGCTCTTATTTAGCAAGGTACCATACTTTAAGCATGTGTGTAACTTTAAGCACATGAACAGTTCCACTGAAGTCAATAGGACTAACTCACGCAAGTATTTAAGTACCTGGCTGAACTGGAGCCTTTGAAAGAGCACCTCATTGATGCAATCTTTCAATTACAATGTAAAGCACGTTTGCAGGATTTACAGATATTTTTTCTTGCATGAGCAGAATTATCTGATTTCTAGACACTTCCCTGAAGAATTATAATTGCAGATATCTTGTTTAAAATACTTAAATAGAAAAACAAAGCCCCCAAAACAATATACTAAAAACCATTTAATTCCTATACAATAAAAAATATTTGGTGAAACAAATAATTGAGACCATTTTAGAATTGCTTGTGTAGCCCCTCCCCAGAGCTGTGGTTCAAGTCTCTTCCCTGGTTCTTGCTTCATGGAGTGGGTTTCTCCCCTCTCCTCACATAGGTTGTGCCCTGGGTTCTTGCAACACCTGATGCCTCCACCCAAAGTGACTCCTTTCTCTGCCTGGGATATAAGGGATGATGTCCCTTGGGGAAATAACTAATACTACTACTTTTAACAAGGAGCATGATCCAGTACACAAGAAATAAAATTATTATAATATGACTGTAACAAAGGAAATGCCACACCCAAAATAACACTGTAACAAAGGGACTTTACTGGGGACAGAAAACAGAGGTTCTAGGGGGAAAAAAAGTTAAGGTCAACTAATAAATATTATAACATTAATATCAACAAATTCCCCTCCTCCACTATTCATAATTGTACCATAACCCCCGGTTCCCTCCTTGGCACCTTTTCAGGTAGATAGAATGCTTGGATGAGTCTGGAGATGGGTGTGGCAGTTCTGCAATTATTGGCCAGCTTCAAAAAAAAAAAAAAAAAAAAAAAAAAAGGAAAGGGGCCCCATATGGGGCAGGATCCTCTTCTGGCTCCCTGGTTATAAGTCCTGTGGAAGTCTCATCTGGCTCTCGGTAGCCAATGTCGAGTTGGATCTCTGGCTGCTAGTCTCTGCAGGGCTGAAACTGTCCAACCACATGCTAGATCCCACAGCAGTTCAAAGACCCTATTGTGGGGATTGGGAGTTAATCAGAGACTTCCTGAGCTGTTTTGCTTCAGGTTTTATTTTCCTAATCCTCTCTCATGTATTTTTGAGAACAATCACTGCTTGAGAGAGCCCCAAAGATATAAACAAAGGGTGATATTTATGCTGTGAAGAGGTCTTGAACGAATCTATGCACCATTTCAACCTCACTTAAGCCCTGTATTGGAGAATTAAGTGGCGCAATATGCGGCATGCCTTAGATTGACTCTCTGTCCTTAGATGAATTTCACCCAGATTGAACAGGAACCTAATGCATTTACACATAACTAGCATAAGCTAACAACATATTGTAGAGGTAGGGAAAGTAAGCAGAGAATATTCAATTTAGTAATATGTAAGTTTGCTTTATCACAAAGTGAATTTATCAGATTTCTTTCTAAGAGGAGTTTAAGCAACTTCTTTTTTGTTTCTCATTTAGTTGCAAAGAACTTTAATTTCTTTAAATGTGCAGTAGAAGAATGAAGACTCTAGGCTTCAGATGTTGCCTTCTTTATTTCATTAATGTTACTACAGGAAACTAAAAAAGATCACACAAACACCCAATCTCATTATCAGGATGTTCCTTTTGATCCTGAACATACCAGGAAAAGAATGCTTGATCCAGCAACATCAAAAGCAAAAGTCAGTTGGGCTTAGTTGGTTTGCCTTCCAATTTTTTTGTGCAAAACAGAAGGATTTAGCTAATTTTTTCCTGGGTTATACAGTTGCAGTCTCATGCTTACATCTTATTGCACCTGCACTTTATGAAAAAATATTATTTGGTGTTCAGCAGATGGACTCATTTTTATTAAGACTGTGTTGACAACTAGTCTCTTAAATAATGCTAGATTACACTACCTATACATTTATTAATTAGAGGCTCTTGATACAAATTTTCCTGCATAGAAAAAGACGGTTATCACCTGGGATGGATTAATGCCTTCTCTGGATAAATGATTTTGTATTCAAATCATTCTCAGAGCCCTTTTCCCCAAGCTGCTGCTGCTTTTTTTATTACTGATCAAACATTTTGAAATCTCCCCATTGACTTTAAAGGGAGCAGAGTTAGGCTGTGTGCTATTGATAAGCTACGTACAGGCCTTCTCAGAGGTCCAGAGGCCCTCGCCACTTCCAGCTTCTGAGGCCCGTAGCCATAATAAAAATAAAAAATGACAACACATGGAAACAAAATAAGGCACCAAAAAAGAGTGAGACATATTTTGAATATTTTTTTATTTAACAAATGCTTTTCTAGCATTTTTATATGCAAATGCATTAATTATTGAGGAAAAATCTAGCTTTCATGCAATGTCACAGTTCATATTAATCATCACAAGCCCACTCAAATGCTTTTGTCCCATAGTTGAACGGTGATAGTTCTTTACCTGCTTCAACACGTTGAAGGTGCGTTCACTTAAAGCCACTGTTGCAGGCAAACAGACAAAAATACACAATGCAATTGTGATATTAGGCAACACCCCAGAGAGTCCAAGTTCGAGTATTTCTTGAAGCAATTCCTTTGGCTTACAATCCAATTTAAAGTTCGTGGAATATATTCGTTTGAGGAAGATGACCTCATCACTGAGATCTTTTGAGATTTCTTTGTTTTACTGTTGCTGAAATTGTTCAGCTGCAGAAAGTAGACCTTCATTACTCAGTCTGTTGAACTGCCAAAGAAACCCAAAAAGGCTACAAATTAGTCGCAGTGACTCAAATCGATGTGTAAGACCTGATTGAATAGAGTCAATGATGACAAGGAAGACATTGACCGTATAATGCTGCTCGGCATCGGATTCAGTAGGTAAGTTGCAATAGGTGGAGAACTCAGATGAAATGTCAATATTCTGTGCTACTAATTTGGACTAGTCAGGATCGCATCCCATTGTTCACAAATCTGTTGAATGTTATCGATATAACTTTCAGTGTTATCCCTCTCAACATCAAGTGTAGCATTGCGTGCTTCAATTACCAGATTAGTTTGATGGATCATTGTAAGTAGCTTCATCCACAAAGATGACATCAGAATGCATTCAAATTTGGACATGTGCTTCTGAATAGACTGAAGTTCAGTTTGAGCCTGTGCAGTGAAATTGAGAGATTCAAGCTCATTTAAAGCCTTTCTCACTGAATTCAAATGCTGTGCAACTGGTTGAACACCATCAATCTGTACAGACCATCTAGTTTTGGACATCCCATGCAGTGAAACAGGAAGATATTGCTTCAGAATTTCCCACCTTTGTGGACTGCTACTGAAGAGATTGTACATTTGCTGAACAGTTCCAAAGTAAGTAATTGCCTCCTTGCATGATTCAGCACAGTCAACACCTACAAGGTTTAGTGTGTGGTTTCCACAGCGGGAGAAAATACAGTTTGAATTATGCTCAAGCAGAGCTGCTTGTACACCTTTGTACTTCCCATCCATTGTCATAGGCTTGACCAATGCAGATTTTAAAACCTAACTTAAAACCTTCTAGAATTGCTAGCAGTTTCTTTTCCAGTGTTTCTTGTGAAATTATCAAATAAAATAATCCTTTCTTCAATTGAAAATTTTGAGCTGTCTACAATCTTAACATATAGAATAACCGTAGAAGTCGGTTCCTTGTGAGAACAATCTGGAGTGGCATCAACAATGATTGAAAAATACTTGGCATTTCGAATCTCATCAAATTATTGTTTGTATGAATGACCCACATAGCTCAAACTCATTTTGTAAGCGTTTGGAGAGATAATGGACTTGCATGCACTTTTGACTCTCTTGTGATTCTCAAACATGTTTAACATGCTCTGATAAAAGTAAGTCATATTTGCTGAGGAGCTCAACTATGCCTAGAAAGTTTCCATTTGCACAATCACCAATACGTTGACTGGAACCAAAGAAAGCCAATCCCCACTCAGAAAGAAAAAGGATGACATTCAGGATGCGCTCAAGAAGTTTTTTTCCAGTTATTAGTTTCTGTAGAGAGTTCAGTCAAGAGTGAATTCTCAACTGAACTTTCAGCTGATGCTGCCCTACTGGCTGATTTCCATGCAATATAGTTTTCTTTGTGTAACGTTGAACGTTTCTTTGTTGAACGTAATGTGATGGTGTTCGGTCTTTCAACTTCCTCCACCTCTGTTGATGCTCCATCCTGATTGATCAGAGAGAACTGATACATTTTCAGCACTTTTGTTCAAAATGAAGCAGGATGCACAGTACAGAGTGTTTTTCCATACTCCAGCATAACCAGTCTCTTGTGCAGGTCTCACCATTTGGAAGAGCTTTTGTCAGCAGACAAGTAGGGAAAGCATGATTATCAGCATCTCGTGGAATGTCACTTGGAATTTCAAAACAACTAATTTGAAGAAAAGATTGCATTTGGGCAGCATTGCTCTTGTCAATAATTCCAATGTCAGTCACAGTCAAACCTGTAGTACTCATGAATTGCTCATGCTGCATAAGATCTACATCTTCCAGTTGCTGTTGAGTTTCTTGATCATACACAGGATCTTCTGCTGCATCTGTTACTGTTGGCACTTCTCCTTCTTGACTACTGTCCTCATGTTCAGGTATTGGCATTGAAATATCACATGTTGCAGTTGCGGAGTTTTCATTATCTGTAGCATTGTTTGTTGGGTAAGGTGTGTTTTCCAGTGATTTGAGAAATGAAGTTATTGGCTTTGAGCTCTTAGTTGCTGCTTCACTAAGTTGTTTTTGCCATCTCTTGCTTGCACCACTTTCAAATCTCCTCTTCATAGTGATCTATCTAGTCAATATGTAGCCTATCCACACTTGAAATATTCTGCTGTAAATAAGTAGCTTATCTACACTTGAAATCGTCTACTGTATAAACATGTACACAAATGCTGAATGGTACACAAATGCCGAAAAGACTTAAAACGAAGGAATACTAATTAAGAACATAAAATGAAACAGTCAGGTTATTATCCTTATCACTGAATCAAAACTCAAGCACACAAGGTATAATATAACAGGCTGAGCTGAAGACAAAGGGATGACCTAGCTATATAACTAGTAAACACAGATACAGACAGAGGGATAATGACCAAAAATTTCAAACATGCGTCCTCACGAAACTCACTGTACAAGATTGTCCTAACAAATTTTCACCATGAATCTGGGCCTATAGACTACGAAAGCCTATGATGATGGCCAAGCTACCAAGCTAGGGCTCAACCAACCAACCAGTCACCTCTTTAAGCTACCATATGAAGATAATAATGAGGAATTCTCACTCATAAATAATTCTTTAGTCAACTAGATGTAAAACTATAAAGACACTAAAATGTAACAATTCTGTACCTTTCAACACACATTTGATCTAGCCATAAGTAGTGGTTTGTTTATATAATCAGCTGATCTGAGAGGAAACATTCATCACGGTCTAATCTTGTGCCATCAGAATCAATATATTTTTATTAATATTTATGAACATTTTTAACTCTTTAATATGACAAAATCTATATCAGATAACAAAAAATTGTCTTTTTTACCAAATCACATCTCTTTGCTTAAATTTGCAGCTCTAAGCTGAGCGAGTGTCACATTTTGGTCCGATAGGTATGCACAGAAAAACAAGTTGCGAAACTTATCAAATGCCAAAAAATTAAAGTGTCTAAATTTGAGGCCCCCTTTGAGCTTGAGGCCCAGGCCAAATGGCCCTCCTGACCCCTCTCTGATTGGCCTTGGCTATGTCTGAGGGCTTTTAATATACTGCATCCTTTCATTAGAAAATTGAGACATATACGGTCTGAGGAATCACAATTTTCTTTTTCTCTTTTGACAATAATAACTGTTAGGCATAGACGCTGAATCTATTATGGGGTTGGGGTGGGGCCGAGGGGTGGTTATAGCTACTGTATTTCAAAGTTTGTCCAGTTGACCTCACTTACAAAATTTGTTCCAGTGATTCTAGTAGCTCAGTAGCTGTCAGATTCCATATCAGGTTTCTGCCAATCCATACTCACTTTATTAAAACACAGAAGAAAGTACTCAAACTAGCACACTTAAATGTAAATTTCAGCAAAACCTGTGATGTACTTTAAAGCAGAAGCCAATGGTTGTGTTTCAATTTTCAGTCACACAACAAAATTGGTATTACTGTAGCTGAAATATATTAGGCTTTTGCATATAAGGCATAAAATGTTTGAGAGATTCCAGTGTGCAGATCTGATTGATAGTTTGCAACAAGTTCATATCTCAGAAATGAGTTGATGCAGTTCAATAGCTCTACTACCTGGCAACTGTCCACTCTAATATGTCTTACAAGATTCACTGAGGGCTAGGTATTGGCTGCATATATTTCCTTCTACTAAAACATATTTTTATCACACTGTAAAGATATCAAAATTGTTTGGGCTTTTTCATTCGTGGTGGTTTTGACCCTGAATAAAACTTTACATTCGTTTGACAGGATTACTGCAGCTAACGCTAGATCAGTGACCGGTGACAGTGAAATGTCATTGAGAGACACCTGAGGTCAAGTTAAGCGTGATGAAGTGTTTTGTATATTTTACCACTTTGGAAGTTATATTTCACCTCATACAATTTTTCCATAATATTCAATATTTCATAACAAATCCAAGGTGACAGTTTGAAGGACCCCTCTATTGTTGCATGCTTTTCAATAGGGTAGGAATGGATTAAACTTGTAATGAGTTCCAGAAAACCAAAAAGAATTTTCATTGTGCACAGTATCAAAAGATCATGCTCAGCAAGAAATACAAAAATAATATAGCCTGTGGGACTGGATAGCACAGGGGATTCATAATAGGATATAGAGCGTATAGTTCACCTTTTAAAATCTAGTCCAGGTGAGTAGTAACCAAAAGCTTTTACTGTTTAAATGTGATTGGGTGGCTTATGTGAAAGGAGATTAATCTCAGTCCTGTTTCCAGTGAACGAAAGTCCACATTAGAAAAAACAATAATTGGCACCAATTCTTTGAAGTTAATAGGAGTTGATGAATCAGGCTCTTTGATTGAAATCTCAGTGAGAGGCTAAGGATTAAATCGACCTGCACACAAAACTATCTTGTGTTTCCAAGAGGTAGTCCCTTCAGTTCAAGGTATGTGGGAGGGGCATGTACTGTACTGAACCTGTTTGGATAAAGATCTGGCTGCTCTGAAATCATTGTTTAAGCCATCCATTGTTCGTGGGGATTTTCATTATGTTCCTATCAGCTAGGTATTTGAAGTATATCATTATGTTTTATCATGTGTATTTTCAGTTTTGCAGGTCTCTTAGATCCTGGACTGAAGCCCATTGGAATCAGTGGCAGTCATGCCATTAGTTGTTTGACATACATATTTATTTTGATCTACCAGAACAGTGGTGAATCTAAAAAAATTTAAGTGGGAGTATCTTGGTGTTTTTTGAGAAGTATGGTATCCATAAACATCTTACCATACTTGATGTCTTTTAAGATATCTGCCCTCCTCAGAGATTTCCCTACATTGACTGATCACTTATTTTATATCTGAATAAAAAATTGCTTGAAAATATAAGGATATTTTAGCAACCGCTCTTATGGGATATGAAATTATGTTTTTCCTTTTTCATGGATGTTTAAACTGCTTTCAAAGAAGCACACAAGACAGGTAGTAAGTGCCCTACTATTGCATTACATGGACTCAATTGTTTGCATCCACTAATTTAGGTGACTTGGTTTTTGGGTGCACAACTTGAGATATATAGGTGTGTACCCAAAATTAGTAGAATACTTTTGAAAAAGTAAGCCATAATTTTTAAAAAGCAATGCACCTTCTGTCTGTTTTCTGGATTTTTTTGAGGATTTCACTTGAAGTACTTTAGTTATAGGATATATCTTTTTAAGCACAAGTTCATCGTAGGTAAAGAACTGACAAAGGAGCTAGTTTAAATAACCATATACCAAAATTGGGGGGAGGGTGGGAGAATTACTTCCTCTATGTAAGATTAGTTACAAGAGTTGAGTGAATTATTCATAATGAAGTCTGAAACCAGGCTAGAGTCACGCTGAATTTTTGTTTTTAATTACAAACTCAAACCTCAAACTAACTTTCCTAAAGTTCCTGGGCAAACTTTTTGGTTTTACATAAAATTAGGCTAAATTCACACTTTCCTGTGGTTGTGGCATCAGACCAAGTGAAATTCAATATTTTGGATTAATCAGGATTAAATACATAAGTGAAGAGTCAGAACTAAAGAAAAACTAGGTTTGCCTGAACCCTTGAGATGAGTTTTGTACAGTTCTGTTAGCTACAAAAAGGATGGGTGGCTTCGTTAGCCACAACTATTACAAGTACAAATAGACACTGAGTATATTTCTCAGTATATATTTCAGTGAATATATTCAATCAGAAGCAGTAAATATAAGTTAGGGTTACAAACATCTCACAGTCCTATGATGGCTCTCCGTGTAAAAGCAAATTTCAAAGAAGTTCAGTGTGACAGGCTATCTTTTTTTTTCCCTCCCAGCACAAATCTTTATGCCAGCTTCTCTTGTACCCCTCTGTTCCCTGGGGAACTTGGGTTCACTTCAGTATTGCTGGACAAGAGATAAAAAGGATCTGTTGAACACGTGTAGAACAGATGGTTAGGGAGAAAAACAATCATCTTGTTCAATTGCAGTATTACTCATTTCCGCTGTCTCACTGTCCATGCAAGCACTGACCTATATGGAGCTAGTCTTTGGGCTTTTCCCATGTCAGTAGCAAAAAGCCCACCCAGGAGATCATTGCTGTAAACATTCATGTATCAAAGAAGTTGACACCTGCTTCCATAGGGAAAGAGGGCTATGCAGAGAAACAAAATGTGAATAGAATCAAACAGTGAAAGAGGTCAATCCTGCAAGATGCAGAGCATGGTGTGCAGCAGCACAGAGGTGAAAGGAGCACAGTTGCTCAGCACCAACATTGGCTCAGTGTGGTATGCATCTAGGTGCACCATGCTGAGCAAGACTTGCTGTTGCTAACTACTACACATGAGTACAGGGTTGCTCAGCAGCCAAAGTGGATATTCCAGTGGGTGGAGTTGGTAAAGGGTTAGGAGTCATGTACTTATGTGGTGACCGTAGGCATGTATGTAAGGTGCTTAGCATTGGCCTAAAAATAACTTATTTTTTCAATGCACAGTGACTTCTTAGGCAAGTGCACTCAGCTACAGGACTTAGTGATTCTGAAGAGCACAGGCAATACTTCCTCACAGAAAAAAGTAATTGGGATGTGAAATACCTGAAGGTTAGTGAGGGATTGTCAAGTGGGAGGGGTTCTTTTTGCTTGGTATTATGAGGAAGGAAGTATACTGCTAGATATGGTTTTTGTAGTTTTCCTTGAGATCCTTATTTGAGAGTCCAGCTGCAGCATCTGTGGCTCTTTAATAGCTATCTCAGTAGGGCTTAGAGGGTGGAACAAAGCTGCCATGCATTGGTATATGGAAGCATGGATTACAATTGGTTATGAGGACTGCAATCTCTGGGGTAATAAAGATGAGGAGAGAAAGCAGGAAGAAATTGCGTGAGGCATAAATGAAGACTGAGATGTTGCATTTTGATTACATTGGTTTCACCTGTACACAGGAACTCCTGCAATAATGACCGCAAAGCAGAGTTTGGCCAATTTCTGCTGCTAATTAACACATAGAAAACAATATTTAATTTCTTTGCCACCTCAGCCAAAGCAGCAAACACTCTGTCCACTGCAAAGCACTACAGTATCAAAAACTAAATCCAAATGAAAACAAAACCAACTGTTATATCATTGGTTCCTAGGCTCAACTCACATCAGTGGAGCAAACAGTCAAACTAAAAAGATGCCGAAGAAGCCAGACCACTACCTAAAATAGAAATATATGAATCACTTGGAAGAACTAATCAAAAACATTAACAAGTATACTGCTATAGATCCCTGTGCAGAACTATCATATTAGCAGACTACTGACCAGAGTGAAATATGCAAAACTAAGGTTCTAACCAAATACAGAAACTGGGCGGCACATAAATTAGAAATAGAACTTGGGAAACACAAAGCAAAGACTAAATCCAGGAAATATACAAATGAGGTCTCAAGAATGAAGTCACCTGATTTCTCTCAGGAGGGTGAGATGTTAGTGGACAAGATATCTGGTCTTTGGTCCATGTTGGTAAATGTAAGGTCACTGGTTAATTTTATTTAACCATGATTTTATTTAAAGGCAAGACCCCTAATTCTGCAGATATAACCAAGATCTAGTTGGATGGCACTATGGTATGAGTTTTGGCGCCATTGCCCCAGCCGGGTATTTGTACAGCATGATACATAGAGGCCATGTGGCTCCTGCCCCAAAGATAGATCTAATAAAGTGTGTCTGTCTTGTGTTTATCTTGTATGTGAGTAGTCCTGTTAAGTATGTGAGTAATCCATAAAGATTTAGTAAGACTACTTTGTCCTCAGCAATTGACACAGTGGACAGCTTTTCCCCCTGACGTAGCCTTCACAGTTCAGCCTGATTCATGGATGACCTATGGCAGCTGAAGCAAGCAGAAAGATGGCTGGATAGCTTGTAGCTGAAGTTTTGTATTGAAGCTGATTGATGGTAGCACAATGATTTCTTGAGGACTTATGCTGTGTAAAGAGGTAAGAAATAGTTCTGGGTCCCTTTTCTGCCAATGCCTGTTTGAAGGAGAGTAGTGTCCCGGTTAGCTTTAAGGAAGTACTTGTTTGGTCTGTACTTTGCAGTTAATAACTTGTCCAATTTTTGCCCAAACTCCAATATTGTATTATATTTTTGGCTACAATGATAGAGAAGGATGAGGCAAGACAGCTTCCTCAATATTTGAATACCTTGGAATCCTCAACCCTTGTCAATCTGGGTTCAGGTTTGCATAACGCACACAGACTGCACTTCTTGTGCAGCTTGAGAGATGCTTCCTGCCAATGGATAATCAGATGTCTGTGCTGTAACTGTTAGCTCTATCTGCTGACTTTGTTACTGTAGGTCACGAGGTGGTGTTGACTTATAGTGATCTAGATGGGAGTAAGTGAGAATACTTTCAGGCAGTTGCATTCCTTTCTTTCTGAGATATCATCCTAAAAAGTAATGTTGGATTGCAGCTGTCCTAGCCCAGTCACATTCTTATGTGCCACTAGATTCCATCTTGTTGCCAAAAGGGCCATAGTAGGTTCTGAAGATTTCTGGGGAGTGGGAAAGCCCTGGCCATATTTCCTTGTCCCCAGTCACAAAGGCTGCAGGGAGAGGCATTCACATGGAAGCTGCTTTGCTGGCACTAAATCCTTAAAAGATCTTTGTGCTCATGGGTTTGTTTAGTTTGGAAAAGAGAAGACTGAGAGGGGACATGATAGCAGTTTTCAGGTATCTAAAAGGGTGTCATAAGGAGGATGGAGAAAACTTGTTCACCTTAGCCTCTAAGGATAGAACAAGAAGCAATGGGCTTAAACTGCAGCAAGGGAGGTCTAGGTTGGACATTAGGAAAAAGTTCCTAACTGTCAGGGTGGTTAAACACTGGAATAAATTGCCTAGGGAGGTTGTGGAATCTCCATCTCTGGAGATATTTAAGAGTAGGTTAGATAAATGTCTATCAGGGATGGTCTAGACAGTATTTGGTCCTGCCATGCGGGCAGGGGACTGGACTCGATGACCTCTCGAGGTCCCTTCCAGTCCTAGAATCTATGAATCTATGAAATCTATGTGGCCAGTTATCCAAGCTTTCTAGCTACCTGGCACTAACAGCACCTTGCAAAGTGGTCTCAATGCAGGGGAAGTTGTGGGTCATATATTTTGCATGCTAACAGCATTTTAAAAAATGCACCAGCAGATCAAGTAGCTATTTTAGTCAATTAGCTTGTCAGAATAGTAGTTGATGCATGTGCAATTTTTGCTTTTTGTGGACACAAATACACACAATTGCAGGCATATGTGACAATCCTCCAAATGTGACCATAGTAATCTGTAATCTGGTGTTTTCAGTAGCAGTGAAATGGTTTAAAAGAAGCTGTATGTCTTCAGATGAGGGATATAGTCCAACAAATATGCCATACTGCATTGCTGAGCATCATATTTCATTGCTTCCTGTGAAGTGACTTATGTTTGCTTGGCTCAAGAAAATGAAATGTATAGTAACTATAATGTTGTGATGAAGATCTTAAATATAATATGAGTAGTTCCCAAATCAAGTGACCAAATGGAAAAATAGTCCAGGTTCAGACATGAACACATTACTGATGACTTTGGTATATTTTTTTTTCTCTCCTTCCCTCACTGGCACTGAAATTGCTTACTGCTTATCACTGAAAATGTTAGCTACTAAGTTTAGTTTATTTCCTAAAACTGTTTCAGAAATAAACTCTTTTCTATAGACAGAAAACCTCTATATCAGTGGCTATCAACCTTTCCAGACTACTGTACACCTTTCCGGAGTCTGTTTTGTCTTGCGTAGCCCCACATTATACCTCACTTAAAAACTATGTGCTTACACACTCAGACATAAAAATACAAAAGTGTCCCAGCCCACTATTACTGAAAAATTGCTTACTTTCTCCTTTTTACCATATAATTATAAGATAAATCATGTGGAATATAAATATTGTACTTACATTTCAGTGTATAGTATATCGAGCAGTATAAACAAGTCATTGTCTGTATGAAATTTTAGTTTGTACTGAATTCACTAGTGCTTTTTATGTAGCCTGTTGTAAAACTAGGTAAATATCTAGCTGAGTTGATGTACCCTGCAGGGGTCTGCATATCCCTAGGGGTCTGCATACTTGTGGTTGAGAACCACCTCTCTACATTAGCTAGGGTTACCATATTTAAAAAAATAAAAAAAGAGGACACTCCACGG